>NC_134355.1:69948446-69963970 GCF_048569485.1 Anomaloglossus baeobatrachus | reverse complement strand
ATTAAAGGGAACCTGTCAGGTACAATATGCATCCAGAACCACAAGCAATCTTGGGTACATATTGCTAATCCCTACATCTAGTAGCATACAAAGAGATCTTTAGAACAAAGTATTTCTAAAGATCTTTTAGCATATGATAATGAGGCCAGCTACTAGTCGCAAGGGCGTTAGTTCCCTTGGCTGATCAGCCCCCTTAGCATGTAAGCACACCCCTGTGGGCGTGCCAACATGCTAATGAATACGCATTAGAGGCATGGTCAACATCTCTGCTGCCACCTCTGGTTTTCGGCTCAGTGTGCATGCTCAGAATTCCCGAACTTCCAGTCACGCGTACTACGAAGACGGGTGTATGTGTCCCAGCTTCAAATTGGTGAAGTATGCATGACTTGAAGTCCAGGGATATTCTGATCTTGTGCAGAGCCGAAAACCAGGGGTGGCAGCAGAGGTAACAGCGACCATGCCTCCGACGCTGTGCATGCTAAAGGGGGAGGACTAGCCAAGGGAAATAATGCCCTTGCGACTAGACCCTGGCCTTGTTAGCATATAATAAAAGATCTTTACAAATACTTTTTGTAAAGATCTCTTTATGTATGCTACTAGATACAGGGACGGTTAGGCAGGGATTAGAAATATGTACCCAGAACTGCTCGTGGTGCTGTGTGCATATTGCATCTGACACGTTCCCTTTAAGGCTCCTCTTAATACTCGAGGCATTTGAGTTGTGATAGAGCTGTTGGGTAACAGATTCTAATGGATCCCAGTGATTAATGGCTCGTACACTGGGTGCATTCCTCTAGACATCAAAAATAAATTAAAAATTGGATATAATGGTGGTGAATTTGAATAGCGGTTTCCAGAGGAAAAAAAGCTTTGCCAACGTCCACAACGTTTCCTCCACAACGATCGCAAAGTCACCACTTTTAAAGATTTTGAAAAACAGCAGCATAGATCTCAGCTTCATCGACCTCAAATTATCTTTTTCTGAAAAAGACAGATTTGTTTGAAGTACCCCACCTAAAAAAAAAACAAACAAAAAACTGGTGCATTGTAGCAAGGAGAAGAAAAAAAATATATATTTTTTTTAAAGTAGCATATGTCAAACAGAACTAACAGATTTATGAACAGTCAGCTTTGACACAGTGAGGGTTACCAAACATTTTAACAAGACCAAGAGTTATATGTATGGATGTGAGGGACACTTAACAGAAACATAAGTAACAGCTTAACTATATAGAAGACATCCATACTCATCAGGTAGGCCGATCCCACCCAACCATCAGCCCCCAGCATGGCTCTGATGACAACGCAATCCCAGTAAAAAGAAATAGGTGATATGTATTTAATTTAATAAATGTGCGTGGTTTAAAGTTTAAGAAAAAAAAAAAAAATGAATCTGCTTTAACAATTGTTTTTCAAGACCTAATTTAAAGACCAGCCACAAGAACAAAAACTGTATAACACATGAAAACAAAAAATAAAATACATAAATTTACAGCCTTCTGGTTTAGTGAAGTCTTTGGAAACATTCAGTGTGACGTGGACATGTACTCATCGCACAGGCCCGCACGATAAAAGCAGTGCAAAACAGAAATCCTTCCATGAAGTGTACACTATGCACTCCCATTTTAACAGTTCAAACTGGAGTCTTGCAACTTAGACCAAATCTTAATCATTTCTTGGGGTTTCCTAGGATGGACCAAAATTAAATTGGAATACGAACACATGTTATTTTTTTGTTTCTCCTCTATGTCAAAAGTCTTGAAACCTTTGTGTTTCTCTGGAGCAAGCCCAAGCTTCTCGAGGCACATTCCAGTATACACATCATCGATAGGATAAAGGAGAACTCTAGATGTTGCATTGTAGAGTCTTAAAGCAAGATTGCCGGAATAAAGGAAGCCTCCGCCCCCAGCATAGGGAGGGTAGGAACCTTCATACAGACTCTCAGGAATGTAGTACTTTAGCTTTTTGTCCCTATGAGGTCCAGCATCCTTGATCACATCCCCAACAAATAAATCTTTGGCTTTCACTGCGGACAACGTCTTCAAGTAATCCAGGATCTGATGTGTATTCACAAAAACGTCATCGTCTCCTTTAAAGATGAACTGAACATCTGTACAGGAATGGCTTACCCACTTGAGAAAGAGCACTTCTTTAAGAGTTAAATTAAAGAAAGTGTCCTTGTAATTCCAAAGAAGGATGTCATTATACTTCTCGCTTTCATATTTTATTAAGCCAGAAAGATCAGGATGATTATCCTCCTGAGGAGTATCTCCAAGAAGAAACACCCTGACAACAGTCATGTTATTAACTTTAATTTCTTTGCCCCAAGACTCCCGTATGGCTTGTCGTCTATCAAACTGTGGAGTAAGGGATTTAATGGCCAGCAGCAAGAATGGCTTATCTTTACACTTATCTGGTTGATCCAACACCAGAGAATAGTTCTTACATCTTAAATAATAAAGGAAGTCTTTAAATCTGTCTGGCAAGTTCAGAAAGTCTTTGATGTCGCCCTGAATATTTGTATCCATATCGCATGAATTTAGGAGACTTGCGTTGAAAGCCACCATCTCCTCCACGGTAACGTTATTGAGCAAATTTAGAATTGGATTGTACAATCTGTCGAGCTTTTGTTGCTCTCTATTCCAATAGCCTCCACTTGGTGCGCGTTTCTTCCAAAATTTGCCAGTGGGTAATAGAACCTGTCCTTTCGCATTTTTGTCTTGGCTGTCGCTCTTTGAAACTTCGACAATGACATAAATGAAGAAATTTATCATCATTAGGATCCCCACCAGCTTTAATCTTCTCCTTCCAACACTCATTTCTCATACCTGTAAAAAAATATAAAAATAAAATAAATATAACGTGCATTACATAGTATAAGACTAATTATTTCCATTAATAAACTTTAGTTCACTAGAAATAGGTTTCCCACATCTTACCCTAATGTTAAATTAACTGCCCATTTACTCAAAATGTAGAATTATTTATTAAAAAAAAAAAAAAAAAAAAAAAAAAAATGCTTTAAAGGCTCAGATACTTATCCTTTAAAAGATGAAATTTGTTAAAATGTTTCCAGTGTTACAGAAGCTGCAAAATGTTAGATTGCTGTGGCTCTGGATCCCAAACCCCCACCAATCGCTCTATAGTCACCTGGACCCCCTGATTAGCTGATTATATGGGATCAATAGTAAGTCTAGGGGTCCACACACCATCCCACGCAGTGTAATGAATGCACCCATAGAGACACTCTTGAGCCTGTATAATGCTCTTAAGGCCACGTCTCAACAGCGATCTTGCTAGCGATGTCGCTGTGTGTGATATCCAGCAACGACCTGGCCCCCTGCTGTGAGGTCGCCGATTGTTGCTGAAAGTCCTGGACCATTTTTTGGTCGTTGCTCTCCCGCTGTGAAGCACACATCGCTGTGTGTGACAGCAAGAGAGCAACGATCTGAATGTGCAGGGAGCCGGTTTCTGCAGACGCAGGTAACCAAGGTACACATCAGGTAACCAAGCAAAGGCTTTGCTTGGTTACCCGATATTTACCTTGGTTACCAGCGTCTGCAGCTTCTAGAAGCCGGCTCCAAACACAGCGTCGTTACACAGGTCGCTGGTGGCTGATCTCTGATCGCTGTGGAGATCTGCCTGTTTGACAGCTCGCCAGCGACCATGTAGGGATGCTCCAGTGATCCCTGCAGCATCACTAAGTGTGACGATACCTTTACTATGGAGCACTCAAGAGCGGTGTTTTGACTGATTGGTATGTGGAGGGGGGGGGCAATAATAAAAAACTTTGGAGTCCATGTAACATGAACCAACATTTGCTTCTCCAATATCCCACGACTCCCGCTTCAGCACCAGTCCCCAGCTTCTGTCTGCTTCCTGATGCAGTGGTGGGCTCCCAACACATGGACATCGTGACCGACTGCAGCAATCCTAACAACAAAGCCAGTGATTGGATGCAGTGTTCGTGTGTGGGGATGTCTGACAAGTGATCAAGAAGCATTAAAAAGGGGTATTCCCATCTCCAATATCCTATCCCAACATATAAATAATAAATCACAGCAAATACCTACAATTAGAAATGTAATATAGCTCTCCTGATTCACTATGTTGCTTACCTCATGTGCAGAGCATTGCAAGACCTTTGTTGCTCGTGGTCATAAGCATGGATATCTAACTAAGGGTGCACTCACATGAGCCGTATAACTCGTACGAGTTCTCATCATCCGGCTTCTCTTCTGACAGAAGCAGGTTGGCTTTATGCATTTCTAGGTGTGCGGCCGTGCCGGATGATGCGATGCGAGACTCGTGCAAATCATGCAGTTTGTGTGAGCGCACCCCAACTGTAATTATAGTCGTGGTTGTAACCATGGATACCTAAAGTCCTATAATGTCCAGCACATGAAGTGACAGTGAATGTTAAGAACTATACTACATTTCTAATTAGAGGTGATGGCGGCTGATGCTACAAGTACATATTAGGATAGGGTCTTAGAGATGGGAATAACCCTGTAAATCGCAGAAGGGGGAATCGCTGAAGTAAGTTTTCCTTTTTAATAAAATGGTGGGTTGTGTCATCTAGTTGTGAATTTCGTCATTAAATGCTAGGGGGGTCTTATTAAAGCAGTACACATGCAGATTTCCATATCTCTAAAAAGGGCAAAAAGAAATGGGTTCTCTTATTGAGACAAACTCACGAATAAAGACTACAGCTAAATGGTTGGGAGATTCAGATCTCAGCGTACTCCCTTGTCGATTTTGTCATATGCAATGTCACTATAGGGAGTTCAGCCGCACCTGGGTCCCAGAGCTTTGGGGGAGGGGGGCCCATATGAGCAGACCAGCACTATTAAACACCTGTGATAATTTATTGGAAATTTTGCATTGGGGCCCACAAGTTTCAACATGGAGTGTTGTCATGGAGGCCTACAATTTAAGCCACCAAATGCAACAATATCTATGATTCTTTGTCTGAAGAGCTGGACATCCTCTTTTAACAATATCTACCCCCTATCTGGCCTTCGTGGTGGTTTATGAGTGCATATGTGAGGCTATCAATTATGTATTTGGTGAATTAACTCCACATGGTCTCCATGACAACACTGCACCCGTCAGGCAGTGTCGTCACCACACTCCTAGTGATTTGGGCCTGTAATGTCACGAGTCAGATCCTGGCATTCGGAAAAGAATAGGATTGTCTTCTTTTCTACCCAGATTTTTTTTGGGGCATTGAGGGGGTTAAAAAAATAATTCAAGTCATTTACTTTACAATAAAATTAACCTAAGTCAGTAAAAGGTAAAACATTGAAAACACACTTATACCAAATGACCTTAATCAGCTCACAAGAGTGAGGGGAGAGAACCAGGCCAAGAAGCATCAAACATTCAAGGAATTTATTACATCAGTACACTGGTTGTTTGGTACTAATCCACCAGACTGCAGGGAGAAAAAAAAAAAAAAAAATCTTCACGGTGTTCAGTCGTCCTGAAAGTCACCTTCAGCCACAACAGTTCAAGCTCACAACCGGTCTCACAGAAAAAACAATCACATTACAGCTTTCATTTTGAAACCTGCCCTGAAAAAAAAAAACCAAAAACCTAAAAACACTACAATCTGACTTGTTGCTATCGGTAACACCAACAAAGGCTGTGGGCCTATGTTTTATGGCGCTTGCCTCAATCCTAACAATCCACATCTATATGTTAGACAAGAACCAGACTAATAACACACACACACACACACACACACACACACACACAGTCATCAATGAGCATGGTAGTACTCGTAACTAGTGATGAGCGAGCACTACCATGCTCGGGTGCTCAGTACTCGTAACTAGCGATGAGCGAGCACTACCATGCTCGGGTGCTCAGTACTCGGAACTAGCGATGAGCGAGCACTACCATGCTCGGGTGCTCAGTACTCGGAACTAGCGATGAGGGAGCACTACCATGCTCGGGTGCTCAGTACTCGGAACTAGCGATGAGGGAGCACTACCATGCTCGGGTGCTCAGTACTCGGAACTAGCGATGAGGGAGCACTACCATGCTCGGGTGCTCAGTACTCGGAACTAGCGATGAGGGAGCACTACCATGCTTGGGTGCTCAGTACTCGGAACTAGCGATGAGGGAGCACTACCATGCTTGGGTGCTCAGTACTCGGAACTAGCGATGAGGGAGCACTACCATGCTTGGGTGCTCAGTACTCGGAACTAGCGATGAGCGAGCACTACCATGCTTGGGTGCTCAGTACTCGGAACTAGTGATGAGCGAGCACTACCATGCTTGGGTGCACAGTACTCGGAACTAGTGATGAGCGAGCACTACCATGCGTGGGTGCTTGGCGCTCATCATAAGCAGTTGGATGCTCAGATGGGCTTGACTCGAGTACCAGAGTATAATGCAAGTCAATGGGGAACTTGAGCATTTTACACATTTCCTAGAAAAATACTAAAAGTTCCCCATTAACTTCCATTATACTCTGGTACTCGAGATGGGCACGTCTGGGCATCCAACTGCTATTAACCAATATGGAACACAGTAGTGCTCGCACATCATTAGTCATTAGACCTATGGTCTGGTTGGGGATATGAAGATGTAATGTGGCAATGTTACGTCCATCTAATCGGAGTATATTACATGCTCCACAATATCGTAAATTAAGCTAATCTTATAGGCCTTTAGCAATCAATTGTCGATGACTGTTAAGAGTCATGTCTAGGCAAAATAAAAGCTTCCCTACAACATTGAATTTGTATGAAAGAAAAAAAAAAAATAAATAAAAAAATAAAAAGCTCCATTTCCATAGATAAGCTTTCATTGTGCCTGGGAGGAAAAAAACAAAAAAAAAAACAAAAAAAAAACAACATCACACAATCCTAAAACTTTGGCTCCCTGGTCACTAAGGGGTCAATCCACCTCTTGAAATAATTGCTGCATCAACTTAAATGTACCAAATGCATATGATATTGTGCCAACTTTCCATTAAATCACGCAATGCAAAATAATAGAAAGGAAAATGAGGCTTAAAATAACTTTAGGTAAAAATTAAAATATCACAGTTGCCCTTGGCTCCTTCCAAATCAGGTGGTATGCAAATACTCAAACACAGCCCAGGGGATGATCGCTGTCAGGTCTGCAGACATTGAACACATACAGTTTCCAGCATTAAACTAAAGGAATGTGTACCACCCTGAGAGGGGTCTGGCTGCTTCCTCCACTTGCTCGGGCCGAGCCACTCGAGGTCCGGGTTCGGGTTCTCGGTGGCACGAACGCCTCCGGACCGGGGGCCATGTCGCTCTTGTTAAGGGGAGGCGGTGGGGGGGGGTTGGTGGTTGTGTAACGGGTCATGACGCCACCCACGGGTCGTGATGATGGGGGATGCACCACCGCTGCTGCTGAAGTGATGACGGGCTCATCCGGGATCGGTGTTGCGGCCGCAGCTGAGATGTTAGCCCCTCCGTGGGTAGGGGCGGTGTGTCCCGGGGCCCCGGTGGGGGACTGGACTGTAAGGGATGATGTTGTCGTCGGGGTGCAGGGCGCCGTGCCGCGGTGTAGCGTCGTGCCCGGATGGCGCTGGTGTACTCACGATTGATTCACACTCAAGAGTCACTGGTAAACCAAAGTTTGGTAGTGGTCTGTCCCCACGGCCGGCTGCTGATGTCCCCTGTGGGGTTGATGGTGGCCCCTTTTCCCGTGCACCTCTAGATGTTTGTGTTTCGGCCCCCCTGCCTAAGCAGTGGTAGCCCGCTCCCAGGCGTTGAGCTGCCGGAGGAGCCCTCGGTTGCCCGCAGGCGCTGGCCCGTCGGGTGTTTGGCCCTTGGCGGTGGCGCTCACCCAGTCTCGGTGGGCTTTTGCCTTCTTTCGGGACTTTGGGTGTGGATGCACCCGTGAGGTCCGGCCAGCAGTCAGTCAATTTGCCTATACTCAGTGGCTTCTAAGCTAGGACGGGGTCTGAGTACCCTCCTGTTGGTGCTCCGGAACACTGTTGACTCCAAGGTTCAGGACCGGCGGGCTCCAACCCAGGCCCGGTCCGTACGGTTCCGCCGGTTGCTGTACCGGTACTCCTGCAGACGGCCACCACCGTTTGCCTGCCTGACGTTCTCTAAGGGGCCCAGGCTCCTACCCGGGCCCCTGACAGCTACTCCTCTACCTCTGTCAACTCTAAAACTCAACTGTTTGAACTTCCTGCCCCAGGACAGTAGTCTCCTCAGTGGGCATGTCTTTCCGCCTGACTCCGCCCACTTGGTGTGCTCTACTCGCCCTGAGGGAGGCATCAGGTCTCCCTTTCGGGTGACATGTGTGTGACCTCACAGGGGATGTGTGTGTGTGTGTGTGTGTGTGTGTGTGTGTGTGTGTGTGTGTGTGTGTGTGTGTGTGTGTGTGTGTGTGTGTGTGTGTGTGTGTGTGTGTGTTAGATGTTATTACCTGTGACCCCTGGGGTCCAGGGCGTCACAAATGTACTGTTGGGATAGGGATTTTTTTCTCTTCAACGCCACAGCATTCACAGAGAATTGACTACAAATTAGTCATTACTTTAATATTTTTTCATGTGTTTTTGGTGGGGTGGGGGGGGGTAATAAAAAAAAAAAAATGAAATAAAATCAGAAAACTCTAGGCACAATATAAGAGGCTAAAAAGGAGTACCATGAAAAAGGAAAAGTTGTGCAATTATGGAAGTCACAAGTCCTATAGACATGTTAATCGAATACAACTGATGAATAAATGGAAACTATTTACAGTTCATACACTATGGACTCCCCATGCGGAGATCCATGCACTTCCACTTCTTGGCTGCCATCAATAAAGTTATAAAATGGTTAAGGAATGTTCTGCCTCCCTGCACTTGGTACACAAATTATGGGCTGAAAAAAGCTCGGAAGACTGTCGAGAAATGGTTTTCTCACCAGTTCCTTGAAGAAAGCAATGCAACCGCACAGATCTTTGACCTTGAAGGGAAACTACAGGAGGTCGTACTTCTGTAGTTTCCCTTCCAGGTGCATAGTGCTCTGTGTTACATTGTACTGTACAGTATATACTCTATTATGCCACCCACACCATAAACCTGGGGTGACATTCCCTCTTGAAGGCCATTCCCATTTGGTCTTGTCAGATTTAGAAGAATGACACAGTGATCTATTCTGTACTGCAAGTAAAACTAGATGTCACATACGAGCCAAAATGTGCCACCACAGGTGCTCCATTGACCTCACGTCACCGCCATCAAAACCCAGAGCAAGATGGCAATAGAGGCTGAATAAAAGTCTATCTTTTCAGAAATAAGTCTGGCTTTGGCCTTGGATGCCATGATATCAAGAGATTGGACTGGAAGCCACATGGGCAAGACCATGAGGAGGCTTCATGAAAGAACGAGATTATCTCAGGAGGAGCCATTTTTTCAATATGACACCACCAGGTTGCGTGTTACTGTGAACATCCTGCATGGACTAAATGTGCTACCATGGCCTGCAACGGCTAAGATCTTGTCTCCAATGTCACATCAACAAGTATATCTACATTGTTGATTGGAAATTACAAAGGGAGCTTGTTAATTTGTGTGCCCAAGTACATTCAACATGGCAGATCACTCCTCAAACAACTATAGACAAACCCATTGATAGAAGCCAAGGCATGTAAGTGCGAAGATTCCTGCACTTGGCTCTTGATACTGTATGCGAAATACATCCAAGTCCAGCTTCACTAACTTTAGGCTTCTTTATTATTGGGGGGAAAAAAAAAAGAGGAAAAAAAAAAAAAAAATTATACAGAACACACCGCATCCCTTAGGCTATGTGCGCACTTTCCGTTTTCACCTGCGTTTCAGGTGCGTTTAGCATCAGTTTTGAACTGCAGCGTTTTTGTGCCCAAATGCATGCGTTTTGGTTTTCCATTAAAGACAATGAGAATTCATGATTTCTTGTCTGCACTTTGCGTTTCCAAACGCATCTCAAAATTTGCATAAGTTTGGTCAAAAACCATGCGTTCAGAAAAGGACTCTGTCAATTGTTTTTGCCATTTGTGGTGCGTTTTGTTAACATTGAAGTCAATGAGAAGTAGCAAAAAGCAAGAAGTATCAAAATTCCTGCGTTTTACCTGCTTTTTCATTGCAGAAAACATGCGTTTTGGACTACCAAAACGCATGCTTATTCAACTTCAAAATAACGATTTGATATGTCCCTTTACACACACACATAATCCGACAATTAAATTTAAGAATATTATGCATTTATTGCTATTTTACCGTAAAAATGTACATTACCGCTATCATTTTATTAAATATATTTTTCCATTAATTTTCACATTAATCTAGATTTGTCCCTTTTTTTTCTACTTTTTCATTCTGTTTGACTTTTTAAACTTTATTTAGCAGTGTCTTGATGTTTAAAACGCAACTGTCAAAACGCAAGGGAAAAAGCATGTAAAAAGCGCTGAAAACGCATCTAAAACGCTGTAAATACGCATGCGTTTTCAGCACTAAAGTTCTGAAAAAGGCAACTTTGGCTAAATCAATTAAGGCTAAAACGTGCATTTACAACTGCATGTAGGACGACGGAAAGTGCGCACATAGCCTTACGATGATGACTCTTCTAGTTTATATTGTCAATCACTCCTAGTCATGACTAGTATGGCAAATATAGATCTGAAATGTCGACAATAATGCTATGTAGGGTAAACTTATGCGTGAATTAGCTTCACTTTATAAGAGCCCACCAGCTACAACAAGGCGTACCTTTCTTTGATGGGACTTTAAACCAATTTATCAAACCTACCCCTCTTGGGCTACAACCCTATAAACTGAAAGAAACAGTCAACGCAATTCTGTAATATACAAGACATGGCTGTAATGCTACTGTAATCATTAAATTTATTCCATTGGTAAAAAAAAAAAAAAAAAAAAAAAAATAATCCCTCTTTAAATGGTGATTAAAAGAACAAAAATTTTTGCCAAGTAGATTTCGGTGCAAAGGGGCCGGACTGTAAACTGGGTCGTGTCTTTCCTGTCTGTAAATCTCCATCCCCCCATCTGCCTCCTCTGAGATCTCCAAAACAAAACAATCACTGATCTCGAGGAGACCAGCCAGAGAAAAAAAAAAACAAAAAAACAAAAAAAACACTGCCGGCAGCCAGAGAGGGCGCTCAAGACCGTGAAATCCTAGGTACATTGCCCCCTGGGAAATATGCAAATCAAAAAGGTCTGTGGAGTCTCTGTTAGGAGTCTCAACACAGAAACCAGCCAGATATCCCTCCGGGAAGGGCCCAGCCAAGGGGTGACTCTTTTTAAGAGACCACCATAACCACCATATTAAGTGGCCCTCTTAGTCAATATCCAACTTTTTGACAAGTTTAAAGATATGACAAGGGAAATACCAAGGCCAGGTATCTATCCACAGACAGCTGTTTCGGGGTATTGCCCCTCATCAGTGTGGAGTAGGATTCTGGCTGGGTGGGAGCAATGCCTAGTAGACCAACAAAACAATCTGGGCTGGGCCCTTCCCGGAGGGATATCTGGCTGGTTTCTGTGTTGAGACTCCTAATAGAGGCTCCACGGACCTTTTTGATTTGCATATTTCCCAGGGGGCAATGTACCTAGGATTTCACTGTCTTGAGCGCCCTCGCTGGCTCCCGGCAGTGTTTTGTCTGGCTGGTCTCCTCGAGATCAGTGATTGTTTTGTTGGTCTACTAGGCATTGCACCCAGCCAGAATCCTACTCCACACTGATGAGGGGCAATACCCCCGAAACAGCTGTCTGTGGATGGATACCTGGCCTTGATATTTCCCTTGTCATATCTTTAAACTTGTCAAAAAGTTGGTTATTGACTAAGAGGGCCACTTAATATGGTGGTTATGGTGGTCTCCTAAAAAGAGTCACCCCTTGGCTGGGCCCTTCCCGGAGGGATATCTGGCTGGTTTCTGTGTCGACTCTCCTAACAGAGACTCCATGGACCTTTTTGATCCTCAGATCTCAGCAGCAGGGAATCACAGACAGGGAGGAGACAACCCAGTGTAAAGTCCAGCCCCTGTGCACCAAAATCTAATCATCAGAAACCTTCAAAAGGACATCTTCATATCTAATAACACAGTAGTGTTGTATTACAGAGTACTACATTAAGCTAAGAAGCCCAATGTACTTTGGGCAACCCAGCTTTATATGTCAGGTCTTGGATATGGATTAGTCCCAAACATGCATACGGTCATCAAAACTGGAAGTTACGGTAATATTGTTGTATTCAAACACTATCATTGGTCTAATGGATCTGTGACAATTTTTGGTGCCCTGCTCAACCCATGCCAGTTTGAGTGCAAAGAAAAAAAAAAAATGCACACAAATAAATTATTATAAATATATATATATAAATTTTCCCTAAGTCACACAATGGGTGTGGTACAGAAAGAACATGCACAAAAGAAGTAATTACAAGATACATGATGAAACATGCTCGCCACACAGAAATCGAGATTTTATAATGCTCGATTAATAAATCTTTCAGTTCTGCAGAAGTAATGTGAAAACAAACAGCACCGAAGATATATAGGCGATGTATCATTTTAGTTTACACAGTTAATTATACAATTTGCTTGGTTGCCATAAATCACAATGTTCTTATTTCTTAGGTCTTTCCATTATGGACAACTCCTGACATATCTAATAAACTTGTTTAGTCAGTTTACAACCTGCTGCAAGGTAATCACACTACAACATTAGTTAAGGCCACGTCTCACTAAGCGACATCGCTAGCGTCATCGCTGCTGAGTCACGGTTTTTGTGACGCAACAGCGATCTTGCTAGCAATGTGGCTGTGTGCGACATTCAGCAACGACCTGGCCCCTGCTGTGAGGTCGCCGATCGTTGCTGAATGTCCTGGACCATTTTTTTGGTCGCTGCTCTCCTGCTGTGAAGCACACATCGCTGTGTTTGACAGTGAGAGAGCAACAATCTGAATGTGCAGGGAGCCGGATTCTGCGAACGCTGGTAACCAAGGTACACATCGGGTAATCAAGCAAAGAGCTTTGCTTGGTTACCCGATATTTACCTTGGTTACCAGCGTCCGCAGCTTCTAGAAGCCGGCTCCCTGCGCACGTAGCCAAGGTACACATCAGGTAACTATAAGCAAAGCGCTTTGCTTAGTAACCCGATGTGTACTATGGTTACCAAGCACAGCGTCGTTACACGGGTCGCTGGTGGCTGATCTCTGATCGCTGTGGAGATCTGCATGTTTGACAGCTCACCAGCGACGCTCCAGCGATCCCTGCCAGGTCAGATCGCTGGAGCGTCGTGTGGCGGTACCTTTAGAGTATTAGAATGACAGCTTTATTGTTCTCTTTACAGACCCAGATAATCATGACCTAGATGGATGGTGTTACGAACCGGCGCCGCCATAGCCGCAAGCAGCCTGCTGCGGTTCCTGTTGCGCCCAGGTGCCGGCTGCCGTTCTTGGCCGTGCCTCGGGTCATCCAGTTGGCTGCTCCTTCCACCACGTCTAAGTGTGGAGAGGCGGCTAGTGTGCATGCGCACGCAGATTTACCCCAGCCAGAGTCTAAGCCCGGTGTTTTGCCTAGTGAGCATGCTCAGCCTGATGTCTCAGAAATGACACAATGTCCTCAGTTCAGGCTACTGAGCATGCTCCCACAATTAATCCTAAAAGCCTCTTTGCACAGGTACTTGGACTTCAGGCTGTGTCTAAGTTCTGGGATGTGCCTACTGAGCATGTCCGTGAGGTGGCAGGCCCTGATAGGGCAGAGGGTGTCAGGTGTCCTGATGATGTGGCCACTCGACTGGCTCGCAGAGGCCCACCCCTATGATCTGGCAACTCACCATTGGTCGTCAGACGATGACTGGTGAAGTGTTTGGGGCGTGGCTGCCATGAGGTCATCAATGACGTGGCTGTTCCGGATAGGCCGCTGGTGACGTCGCTGATGATATGGCACTCCGCTATTGGACCTTGGTGGTTCCACTCTGGGTTTGGGGCGGATCTAGGTTGTAAAAGGGGCTGGAGACAACATGGAGGTGCGCAGTCTTCACTCATATTCATTTAGAGTTCATGGTGGCATAAGCTTTGTTGGAAGCGGTAGGTAGGGCGAGGCGAACGGTGCCTGTCACGCCAAGATTCGTGGCTTGGCACATCAGGGTCAGGTACCGTGCTTCCTTGCTGCCGTTCCAGTTGTGCTATAGCAGTTCAGTGGCGTTATCCGGACTGCACCTGCTGCGTCACCTGTCCGAGAGTGCCCTCTACACACACGGACAACGCACCTGTTGCGCCAACTGTCCGGTTGTGCCTCCCACACGCACGGACAGCATACCCCAGGACCCCTGTAGAGTTAACAGGGTGTTCCAGGATTGGGTGTGTGAACCTGTTGTCCTCCTTGGCTTCCCAGTCAACGATACTGGTGTGATCCCTTGGCCTGATGTTTTCTCTACACATGTGGCCATTCGAGTAGTAACCAGAAACGCTAATCGAAGGACCGCTCGGCCTGTCGTGTCTGACACACGTGGCCGACAGGGTGTGGTCACAGCGGTCTTCTCGTTCAACGCTACCTGGTCAGTATCCGGTCTGACGTGTTCCCTGCACACGTGGTCGGGGTTGCGCCAATTCTACTGACACGCTAACTGGGTTGTTGTCCGGTCTGACGTGTCACTACACACAACCGGTTCCCTGGGTTATCTTAGAGCCATCCAGCTCTATAGTCTCCGCCTAACCTACAGGGTACTAGCAGCTCCATTACCATCTGGAGCACGGTGGGCCCCGACTGGCGATTGGGATATATACCCCCTGGTCCTAATCTGCCAGTTCCCCCGTAACAGACGGGGCAAGTCAAAATGATTTACGAAGGAAATTACAAAAAAGGCAAAGACGACTTTTTTGGGCCCATCGTTGAGTGGAGGGCTAGGTTTATGTTTGGTGTGGGCCTTTTCCCAAAAGGTACCTCCAAACCTGATATGTACATCACTTATCTGTCCTCCCAAAATTCTACGCGTAGTTGACCACTAAAATGCACGGACACAAAATATATTGACAGCTAAAAAAATAAATAAATAAAAATATAATATATACATACACAATTGTAAACAGTTTTGTTAACCCTTTCTCCCTCCCCCTCCATCAACTACAATTTTTCCTACAGGCATTTCATATATTATGGGAGGAGAATCAATCTCTCATCAGTACTTTTGTAATTCAACCACAAAAGGGAACCATAAAGTGAAGTGGTTCTGATTCTATGCCAGATTTCTATTTATATCTTGGGTATATTAAATGCGTTGGTCAGGTTTAGGACAAAAGTCTGCAGTCACAGTGCATGCACACTGTCCTGCTTCTGCATGTATAAAATTTGCTTACTTAAAGGGGTGGTTTACCCATATTTTTTATTGTCTAGATCGATATTATATTGAGAAACAATGTTTCTCTCAAATACCTTGTGTTGTCAATAGTGCCTGTGAGAGGCGCTATTGCAGACCGCTGCTCCCCGTCCAGTGACGTACCCGTCCAATGCTGCCTCGTCACATCCGTGCAGCCGGCTACATTCTG
>NC_134355.1:69723446-69943446 GCF_048569485.1 Anomaloglossus baeobatrachus | reverse complement strand
TTTTGTTGTTTTTTTTAAATTTAGAATAACTCAATGGGATCCGTCAGAATTTATTTGGATCTGTCAGTGAAGTCTCCAGCATAGACAGAAACAACTAGTACGAACAGAGCCTTAAGCTGGGTTCACACATAGCGACAACGACGTCGCTGTTACGTCACCATTTTCTGTGACGTAACAGCGACCTTGTAAGTCGCTGTTATGATCGCTGCTTAGCTGTCAAACACAGCAGCCGAAGCAGCGATCATAACGACACGTGTCGCTGTGGTACATGTGCAGAGAGCAGGGAGCCGCGCACACTGCTTAGCGCTGGCTCCCTGCACTCCTAGCTACAGAACACATCGGGTTAATTACCCGATGTATACTGCAGTTACATGTGCAGAGAGCAGGAGCCGGCACTGGCAGCGAGGGCGGACGCTGGTAACGAAGGTAAATATCGGGTAACCAGGGAAAAGTCTTCCCTTGGTTACAGTTTACCGCAGCTGCCAGACGCCGGCTCCTGCTCCCTGCTCACTTCATTTCGTCGCTCTCTCGCTGTCACACACAGCGATGTGTGAGTCACAGCGGGAGAGCGACGACCAAAAAAATGAAGCTGGACATTCAGCAACGACCGGCGACCTCACAGCAGGGGCCAGGTCGTTGCTGGATGTCACACACATCGACAGCGGCGTCGCTGCAACGTCACAGAAAATGGTTACGTAGCAGCGACGTCGCTGTGTGTGACACCACCCTTAGGGTACGGTTCCACTAGTGTATAGCTTTGATGTGAGCATTGGAAGCGATATGCTAATGACCCTCTGCTGCAAGCGTCAGCCAAGGGTCATGTGATCTTGCACTCACATCACAAGTGCGGAGAAGAGGGATGGAGCACTTTCTCCCCATCTCGTCTCTGCTTACAATCGCCCTGCAGTCGGATGACATGCGAGTCCAGTGTAATGTTTTACGCGCTCCCATAGACTTGTATGGGGGGTGCGTGAGCCGAGAATTGCTACTAAAACACAACATGCTGCGATTCATTCCACATGCCGGTATAGCATGAGAAATTAATTGCAGATGGACACTGCCCCATAGTTTTGCACTGGTGTGAGTGTAGCCTGATGTTTTATCGGATTGCACTCGTCCCTGCAAAATGCAAGTGGAACAGTACCCTTAGGCTATGTTCACACACTGCGTTTTTTACCTGCGTTTTTGGTCCGTTTTTGCTGCAGAAATTTGAGAAATTCTTGTAACCTTTCTGCAGACATTCCCCAGCAAAACCTATGGCAAAAAAAATTAGCTGTGCGCACACTGCGTTTTTTTCTTAAGAAAATTCTTTCAGTAGATTTTCTTAAGAAAAAGAATGAGCATGTCACTTCTTTTCTGCAGCTAACCGTTATTTGCCATATATAATTGGCACAATAACGCAGGGAGCAACCAGCGGTAAAAACGCACCAAAAACGCACCGAAAACGCGGCAAAAACTCAGGTGCGTTTTTTTAACACAGGTGCACTCTTAAGAAATTTCTTAAGAAAAATCATTTTTCTAGTGTGAACATAGCCTTACAGACACTTTGGTTCTATCACTGTCGCACTGACCATCTATAAAATGGTACAGAAAGAATACATATAAACTAATGTTCCAAGTGATTCATAGAAGATAAAATGACACATTATGTAATAAATGCCAAAAGCTGCAAATTCTCAGTTGTTGACTTGTGCAACTATTGTGAATGATTGATCACCCCTATTTAAAAACGCCCTGTAGGCTACATTTCCACGATTTGCTTTAGAAGAGTTTTTGATGTTGCAGAATTTATGCACCTTTTACTTGCAATTTTTTTTTTTTACTTTATCCATTTTTGACAGCAATTTTTGTCTCATGTTGTAAATCTAGCAGCTTTGTTTGTTACTTTCTGATATTTGGCTTTAACAAAACTTCAAAATACTTATGTACAGATTACATTTGATATGTTTACGTAGGAGGAACCGCAATAAAAAGGCACGTTCGTTTTGTACCTGTGAGTTTTCTGCATCAAATGCAAGTTTATGTAAAAAAAAAAAAAAAAAAAAAAAAAAAAAAAATATAATCTGCACTGAACACTCAGTGTACCCGCAAGAGAAATTGACATGCTGCAGATTTAAAATATCTCCGCCCGACACTGGATTTCGGCTCAGGGCGCATGACCCCGGAGTTCCAGTCATGTGCACTATGAAACCAGGTGCATCCTGGCTTTAATCTTAAGTAGTGCGCATGACCAAAACTCCGGGGTCATGCGCACTGAACCGAATCCAGCGTCGGGCGGCGATGGCAGCCGGAGAGGTGAGTGAGATCATTCTATGACTTATGACGCCCATAGAGACGTACTAACATGCTAATGGGATCGACTAGCCAGGGAAGCAACACCCAGGGGACTAGTTGCTGGCCTCATTAGCATACGATATAAGATCTTTAGCATAGATAAAGGGATCTTTAGAAAACATATTTCTAGTGTATACAGAGACTGTTAGGCAGGGATTAGCAATATGCACTCAGAACTGCTCGTGGTTCTGGGTGTATGTTGGATCTGACCGGTTCCCTTTAATTCTAATGATCCACTTCAAACAATACAATGGGAGGAAAAACAAAAAAAAATAAAATAAAATGGATTAGATAAAAACAATTGTAAATGGGGATATTTAATACTGGATTTAACTTTGCAATTTCCATTCCAAAACAGATCATTTGAGATTTTGGTTGTTTTGTTTATGGGTTTTTTTTGAGTGTGGCTGCAAGATTTACAAAACCCCAACCATATAATATAGAAAAATCTCTAGAAAAACGGTTTCCAAAAATGAGCACAATTGGACAGGGATCCACTCCGTATAAGCCAGGGCTGTGGAGTCGGTAAACGACTCCTCAGACTCCTCAGACTCCTCAGACTCCTCAGACTCCTCAGACTCCTCAGACTCCTCAGACTCCTCAGACTCCTCAGACTCCTCAGACTCCTCAGACTCCTCAGACTCCTCAGACTCCTCAATATATTGCTTATAGTTAGGTGATAAATTTATTGTAATACATGAACATGTGTGTGAACATCAGACATTTAATAAATTTTATGATACAATAATCAAGATATTTGGATAGAACATAAAATATATTTATTGGAATACAACTTTAGAACACAAACTGTAATAAATTGTAAATATGTAATATATGTAATCTACTTTATATTACATAGTTTTTTTGTGTATATATTACACATTTACAATTTATTAGTTCTCTGTTCTAAAGTTGTATTCCAATAAATATATTTTATGTTCTATCTAAATATCTTGATTATTGTATCATAAAAATAATTAAATCTCTGATGTTCACATTGTACTACAATACATTTTTCACTTAAATATAAGCATTATACTAAATATTATATTATTTAGTAAAATATTCAGCATTCTGCATTGCACTACTGTCCCCAATTTATTATATATTTTAGGAGTCTGAGTCTGTGCATTTTATACGGACTCCGACTCCACCAAAATGAGCTCCAACTCCGACTCCACAGCCCTGGTATCAGCCATATGTCATCGCCTCGTGATGTACCACTAAGGTCAGGGGGACGGGTATATCCGCAGTCACAGGGTTCAGTAACCTCTACGACAAACATTGCAGGTGGTTCCAGTCTACACGCAGCGCTCTTATCAGTGGAATGCTAATGTCAGTGCCTCCGGGTGGACAAACTCAATATAAATCAATACCCAGAAATTTAGATTAAAAAAAAACAAAAAACAAAAAAAGGTGAAGCCAAGAGCCCTGAGGCTTTGATCATTCCCACACAGATCACTAGCCAAATAAAAAAAACGTAATCCATGTCCTATTCTGGTCCTTCTATGTTAATGATACTCCGTTAAATCTATGAGAAAGTTAAATGCACAGATCTGTTTTTTGTACTTTTTTTTGGGGGGGGGGACCCTAGGCCTTAGTGGGGAATCCCTAGCTCAAGGAATTGGGATGGAGTGTGGCTAATTACACTGGTTTTCCCATTTCTTTTTGTTGACTTATTGCTACGAAACTACATCAGAAAGTACAAATATCTATTGCAGAAGCCAACAAACAGCATGAAAACAACCCAAAATATATAAAATACACACCGCTCCTAGTTGTTCGGTATAGTGCCTTGGAAAAAAAAAAAAAAAAATTATTCATACCCCCGGGAAATTTTCAACATTTTTTTCACATTACATCCACAAACTAAAATGTATTTCATTGGGAGAGGATATATACACTTCACAAATACTTGCTACTTTGTTTTATTTTTAGACCATTTATAAAACAATGCATCATACAAAGAAAAAAAAAATCTGAAAATTGAGATACATTTGTATTCAGCCCCCCTCAGTCGATACTTTGCAAGATCACCTTTTGCTGCAATTACTGCTGCATGTCTTGTGGGTATGTCTCTACCAGCTTTGCACATCTAAAAAGGTGGACATTTTTTGCCCATTTTATTTTGCTAAATAGTTCTAGCTAAGATTGGATGGAGATATCTGAACAGAAATTTTCTATTCTTGTCACAGATGCTCAATGGGATTTAGGTCTGTGCTGTGACACACATGAATAGGCTTTAATCTAAACCATCAATTGTACCTCTGGCAATATATTTAGGGTCGGTGTCCTGCTGCAAGGTGATTCTACGCCCCAGTCTTAAGTTTTTTGCAGTCTTTATCAGGTTTTCCACCAGGATTGCCCTGTATTTAGCTGCATACATCTTCTCATCAACTCTAGCCAACTTCCC
Source organism: Anomaloglossus baeobatrachus (assembly GCF_048569485.1). NCBI lineage: Eukaryota > Metazoa > Chordata > Amphibia > Anura > Aromobatidae > Anomaloglossus > Anomaloglossus baeobatrachus. The sequence goes on along the minus strand of NC_134355.1, from coordinate 69,938,699 downwards.
TGTCCCTGCTGAAGAAAAGTCTCCCCACAGCATGATGCTGCCACCACCATGTGTGACTGTGGGGATGGTGTTTACAGGGTGATGTGAAATGTTAGTTTTCTGCCACACATTGGGTTTTGCATTTAGCCCAAAAAGTTCTACTTTGGTCTCATCTGACTAGAGCCCCTTCTTCCCCCAATCCTGGCTTTGTCCACTACACGGCCTTTAATAAAATGGCTGTTTTCTTCCACGCTTCCAAAGTCCAATAGACGAAACAAGAGTATCAGAAATGTACAAATAAATACAAAATATGGATCACTTGTGAAAAAAAAAAAAAAAGGAAGCCTGTTGCATGGACAATTTTTGGACAGTGCATGGAATAAGTTGGCTATGGCTTGCTTATAGAAGTTTGCAGAGAGAAATCACAGGGGGCTAATATTTGCTGCAGAAGAGCAGGCCATTGGCAGAATGCCATAAAAGCCAGAATTGAAAACTCTGACAGGTCCAGCGAGCTCTATACCAAACAGTAAACCGTGTACTTGCCAAAGGGTGGGGGGGGAAGGCAACTGACAAAAACTGTGGCAAGCATGATTCATTGGAACATTTGCAAAAAATTACCTGTTGCCCACTACAAGGAGATGGGCACACAGTGGAAAGAGTGAAAGTACATTCTAAAATTAACATTAAATTGTGGGACTTTTGGCCCAAAAATACCAGATGATAGCAGGGAACCACGAGCAGTTTTGGGTACACATTACTAATCCCTGCCTAACCGTCCCTGTATACACTAGCATAGATCTAGAGATCTTTAGAAAAGTATTTCTAAAGATACTTTATGATATGCTAATGAGCGAGGCGTGTCGTGTCGTGTGTATATATATATATATATACACACACATACATATATGTGTGTGTGTGTGTGTGTGTGTGTGTGTGTGTGTGTGTGTGTGTGTGTGTGTGTGTGTGTGTGTGTGTGTGTGTGTGTGTGTGTGTGTGTGTGTGTGTGTGTATATATATATATATATATATATATATATATATATATATATATATATATATATATATATATATATATATATATATATATATATATATATATATATATATATATATATATATATATATATATATATATATATATATATATATATATATATATATATATATATATATATATATATATATATATATATATATATATATATACACATACATATATATATATATACACACACACACACATATATATTTTACACACTGATATGTACACACACAAGATACAATCTATAAATTATTTATATATTATATTTTATAGAATAAAATATATTCTTATTAATAACCACCTTTACAATTACTTACTGGAACATCCTGTTAATTCAGTGTTTCTCTAAGCAGAGAAACATCAAGAGGACATTGATAGGGCTATGGAAATTAGGGTTAGGGTTAGAAAAAAGGGATGGCTTAAAAAGGGAGTTCTGAGGAAAAAAAAAAAAAAAAGGAGAAGAAGAAAAGGCCACCATGCCGTACTCTAAGACCTTTTGGACAAATTTAGCTTTAAATTGTCAGTTATAGCTATAGGAAGGGTCCCAAAGTTCAAACACCACCAGAATTATGAATGGGACATAGGTGACATGGGTCATGTTACGTTTCCAGAATTGGACCCAGGACTCGTGTCTTCGAGCAGCCTCGCTGTCTCTCCACTAGGACGACGTCCTTGTAATGACTCAGTTTCCCCACTCAGTAACGTTTTTAGCAGATAAGAGAAACTTCCTCTAAATAACTTCCAGTTTCAATTACGATATATGTCGCTGTGGGAAACGTGGTGGGTGAATGAACAGTGCGCACATCAGTCACCAACTGCAGGTGATCCGTTCTCAATGTTCCAAAGTCTCTACCCAACCCCCACCACCACTGCAGTAATAACCGGCAACATACAGCAGGTGACATAAGTATTGAACACGTCATCAATTTTCAAAGTCAATATATTTGTAAAGGTGCTATTGACATCAATTTCTCACCAGATGTTTATAATCCATCCAATCTGCACAGGTCAAGAAATCGAACCATAGGTGTCCACGAATTAAGTTATGTGTAATAATGACAAGTGACGCAGGGACAACATTTAACATGAAGAAAGAAGGGGCAAAAGGTTAGAAGGAGTCATGACACCAGCTGAAATAGAACAGTAATCAGAAAGAAATCTTGCCACTCAGTGAAAAATAATATCAGCTGGTTCAACTGATGGCGTCTCATTGCAAAAGTGCCACACAAGAAACATCTCATGATGGGTACAACTAGTGAGCTGTCCCAAGCCCCCCGCAACCTTATTGTTGCAAAACATATGGACGACATTAGTTAATGAAGAAATTCTAAACTACTGAAGGTGAGCTCTGTTGGGGCCATAATCCGGCAAAGGAAAGAAAACCATTTCACCCTAAACTGGCCACGTCCAGGTGATCTACAAGATTTCAGACAGAGGAGTGAAAATCAAAGAGTTGTCCAAAAGCCAAGGAGCACCTGTTGACAGTTACAGATAGACCTGGAATCAGCAGGTACAATAAGTAATACACTCAACCTCCATGGCCTGTATGCACGCTCACCACACAAGACTCCATTGCCGAACAAAAAGCAGGTTCAAGAGCATTTAACGTTTGCTCAACAGCATTTAGATGAGCGTGGGAAATACTGGGAGAACATAGTCTGGTCAGGTGAGACCAAAATTTAACTCTTTGGATTCCATAAAACACACCAAAAAAAAAAAAAAAGTAATCAGATATTTTTTATGGACATATTGGAAAACTATAGTAAATTATTGTTATAAGTCGTACAGGTCTACAGCCAATAATTCTGACAGGAAGACAGCAGCATTCAATATAAACTGCAAAACAATGATCATTACAAAAATCTTTGTAGATTTTTGATTGTGGTGAGTATATGGGAAAAAAACTTTTTTTCCTTAAAGGCATTAAATGTGCTGTACAGATAACAGTAAGTAACCGAGTGTGTTAGGAATCTGGCAAAAAAATAAATTATATATATATATATATATATATATATATATATATATATATATATATATATATATATATATGTGTTAATTAAATTTCACTATATGTGGATTTTGCAATAGGGAGAATTTCTAGAATTTAATACACTATGTATTTAGTCAGCATGCCATCCTCTATTGTCTCAGTAATGCACTGAAATAGTATGTTACTGGTCAGTTTTAGAGGAGCAATTAATAGTTTTTGGGGCAATAAAGAAAAAAAAAAAAAAAAACCACCATCGAAACACCCTTTATGTGAACTCCACAAGCTTCAATATCAGACATTCAACGGGAGAGGATGCTGTTACCAGAATGTTTTATGTATTCTTAACACCCCTTCCTGCACTCTACCATTACTGTAAGGCACACAACTCAGTACACTAACAAATTATTCCAGAATGAGGAGTGTTTCCCCTCCATCACCAGCAGGTGGCAGCTCTAACTTATAGCTGATTTGATGCCGTAACCGGGATCGGAGACATCTCTGATCCCACACTGCAATAACTGCAAGTGGCAGACAGAGGGTCCAATTCACACAGAGCATATCAAAGAAGGAATAAAGTATCAACTAGAACCAGCTAAACACATTTTAATAGCGAAAATGACACACACACAGACACACACACACAGACACACACACACAGACACACACACACAGACACACACACACACACAGACGTCCATGTCTCCCCAAAACAGATGTTGGAGGAAAGAAGGTGAGGGTTAAGGTACCGTCACACTAAGTGACACTCCAGCGATCCCACCAGCTATCTGACCTGGCAGGGATCGCTGGAGCGTCGCTACATGGTTGCTGATGAGCTGTCAAACAGGCAGATCTCCAGAGCGATCAGAGATCAGCAACCAGCGACCCGTGTAATGACGCTGTGCTTGGTAACCATAGTACACATCTGGTTTTAAGCAAAGCGCTTTGCTTATAGTCACCCGATGTGTACCTTGGCTACGTGTGCAGGGAGTCGGCTTCTAGAAGCTGCGAACGCTGGTTACCAAGGTAAATCTCTGGTTACCAAGCAAAGCCTTTGCTTGGTTACCCGATGTGTACCTTGGTTACCAGCGTCCACAGAAGCCGGCTACCTGCTCCCTGCACATTCAGATCGTTGCTCTCTCGCTGTCAAACACAGCGATGTGTGCTTCACAACGGGAGAGCAACAACCAAAAAATTGTCCAGGACATTCAGCAACGACCGGTGACCTCACAGCAAGGGCAAGGTCGATGTTGGATGTCACACACAGCAACATCGCTAGCAAGATTGCTGTTGCGTCACAAAAACAGTGACTCAGCAGCGATGTCGCTAGCAATGTCGCTTAGTGAAACGTGGCCTTTAGGCAGCACTAGAACACAACTATGCTTCTGAATAGAAATCTAATCAGTCTCCTGACAGCCTCCATCATCTGACTTCTCAATAAGCCACTTCACATTCTTCTCTCTGAGCTCATATGATTGCTGCTAAACATTAAGTTAATTATTGACCGAGTAACTCGGGGTTAAGTGGAAACGGCCTGCAGTATTGTAACACTGGGAGTCGGGAGTGCTTGTTATTTTTGTGCCACTGCAGCCATAAAAGAGAAAAAAAAAAAAAGCTACACAGCAGCAATACGCCGGCTACTATTACGCCACGTGCAGATTGTTTATGGTTGTCAAAAAAGATCTTAAATTGGAGACCGTTTCAGGGAATATTTTCCTCCTTTAGGTTATGAGCACACTGTCTTTTAGGTGCCGGGGCACCGGATGGGTTTACGGCAGAGCCATTATTCGTTAAAGGGGTTGTCCGGTCTCTAGGCCCTCTGCGTGACTGCAGACTCGTGAATCCTCGAGGATTTGCCAGTTTCTGAGCTAAAAACAGCGGCACGTGGCTGCAGTTGTGCGCTATACATTTTGCCGGCCAGAACCCCACTAGCGGGCACGGCCTCGATCTATACACTCCAGAACAGTCAGATTATGGCGGGGGCAGAACCTGTACAACATGAAACCTCTTCCAAGTCAGGTGCTTTCATCATGGATAAGGCATCTATATGGCCCAGTTATCAGACTGGGGAGAGAAGTCAGACATTCCAGTGGGTATACTGGTCACCAGTGGGACAAACGTGAACACAAGTGACATCTCTAAAGTACAGCGCAGTACGAGGGCCTGCCATTATATCCATGGGAGATAAGATAAAGCTGGTGCCAGAGACTTGGCTGGGGGAACGGGACACAATCACTTTAGCAAATTACCTGCCTTATGAATATAAAATAAAAATCAATCATAAATAACTACTATAATATTGATAACCTAATTTTATCCAGCAGACATTTATAACCCTCAGAGTTGAAAATTGATTTATTGGTCCCCGTTATCAGCCAATATAAACCGAGCAGATGTTCAATGGGATATTCCCATCTCCAAGAAGAGGAATATAATGAAATAAAATATAAAATACAATTATAAAATTATAATATTAGCAATTACCTCCAATTAAAAATGTAGTATGGCTCTCCTGTCACTTACCTCATGTGCAGGGCATTACAGTAGCTTAGGTATCCAAAGTTACGGCCACACATATAACATATAGGGACAGTTAGTTGCTGGTGGTTGTACCCATGGATACCTAAGCTACTGTAATGCCCTGCACATGAGGTAAGGCGGCTTTCACACTACTTTTTTTTTTAACATCCGTCATGAACGTTTTATTAACGCAAAAACTGATCCAGTGCAAATGCGTTTTCATTTCAATGCATTTGCAATGGACTCGCGTCAACATGCATTCACATGCGTTTGCGTGCGTTATAGTGAGGATCCACTGACTTGCAGTTTTTTAACTTTTTTTAAAAACGCTACTTGTAGTGTTTTTAAGCGGTGTCCAAATTCTGCAAATTGCTGGATCCTGACTATACTGCACGCAAATGCATGTGAACGCTGGCATGCTGATAGACAGGATCCTGCTTTCTCTACTGAGCATGCCCAGAAACCAGCCTCGCGTGATCAGTCTCCCTCTCTCCCCCTCCCGAGAGCGGAGGACGCTCGTAACCAATGTAAATATCGGGTAACTGCGGGCTTAGTTACCCAATGTTTACCTTGGTTACGTCTGCAGGGAGCATGCAGCCCTGCTCCTAGCAGCTGCAGACGCCCGTAACCAATGTAAATATCGGGTATCCAAGCAAGTTACCCGATGTTTACCTTGGTTACGAGCCTACACAGCTGTTAAATGTCAGCTCCCAGTCTTTCACGTTCAGTTCCCCTCAAACGTGATCACATGACTCCAATGCCCGCCCATAAACTTAAAGTGACAGGATTTCACGGTCTGTGCTTGGTTTGGACAGTCATGTGACAACAGACTCCCTTTAAAGCTGCAGAGTTTAGATGTATACGCCTTTCAGAAACGTTTTCTGCCTGCTGAAACACTCCACAGGAGAGGGTCATTAATGACTGGTAGGATGGGTACCTCAATGCATGAAGGCCGGCTTTACATAACCTACATATACTACAGAACATATCACAGCAACTTTAATGTAGAATGCTTGCACAGTTATTTTTCTTAAAAGGGAATCTGTCACCAGGTTTTTCTCTCCCATATGAGAGCAGTATAATGTAGAGACCCTGATTCCAGTGATGTGTCACTTACTGAGCTGTTTGCAATTTTTAATAAATTCAATATTTTCTCTGCTGCAGACCTAGCAGTTATACAGAGCTCATGAATATGCTGGACTAGTACTTGCAGCACGCCAAGTAGTCCTGTAATGATAATCTACTGCTGATTAAACAAGGATATCAAAACTACACTAAGCAACCCAGTAAGTGACACATTGCTGGATCAGGATCTCTGTCTCCATTATGCTGCTCTCAGATTATGAGGCAAAACCTGGTGACAGATTCCCTTTAAGAACAGTAATCCAACCAAAAAGGAAAATAAATCTGTGGACGTTATAGGGTATAACCAAGCGTGGCAAATTTGCCAATTGTCATGAACGTACCGTGGAAAAAAAAAAATTTAAACATGAAAAGCAAATTCTAAATTCAATTGTCAATTATACTGCCGATTTTAAACATAGGTTTCACCTTTTTCAATATATATGGCAAGATCCACATGCAACATGGAGAAAACAAAAGATATGTGAATATACCAAGAGCGGAAGGATAGGTTCATGTCACATATTACCCTCAGGTCAGTGGCTCCGTCTGAAGTCCTGGAAAATGGGATTCAGCATATGTATTGTTGGGGCAATTGGACATCACTCTCGGCTGCATTTCATGTGGACTCCAAGACGCAGTCAATCACATCTTGGTGCCCTCCTCAAATAAGCAGATATTACTGAAAATGATGTCTGAAAGAAGACTATGAAGACTTAACGCTATGGTCCCCTTTAGGCTGGGTTCAAACAATGCTCCACAATGGAGTTTATGTCTGAATACCCCCCCAAAAAAAAAAAAAAAAAAAAAAAAAGGACTTTGATGGAACCATTCACTTCAATGGAACCGAAAGTCACCTCTGGTTTTGTAGTATTTGCCTTTTTCCAACATGGACAAAAAAAGTATATTTTAAAAATTATTTTTTTTTAGTGATTTCACAATTTTTTTGATATTTTCCACTACACTAATCATGTTTTGCAAAAAACAAGCCCTCATATGGCCATGATGACATAGAAGAAGGGAAACAAATCTATACAGTTCTCTGAAGGAAGGGAAGGAGAAACGAAAGCACAAAAAACAGAAAAATCACCCAGGCTTAAAGGGGATCCGTTTGCTGTTGGCCCAACTGACAATCACAGGCGCCCCACCTCAACCCACACGTTATACACATTCAGCCAAACACCGACAATAGAGCAAACTGGTGCCAAACGGCTCCGGAGGCTTCTCTCCACAGAGAACAAGATTGGGAATGTTGAAATCAAACTGGCTGATTAAACCTGAATGACGAAAGTCAAGAACAGGTGAATCAGGAGGCCCCATATAAATAAGACCGTAGGCTGGTTCACCAAACATTAATATTTGGCCGGCTTAAAGAGGTTTTCTGGAAGAAGAGAAAAGGGGAACACTTTACCCAGGGAACAGGATTACAAAAAAAAAATAAATAAATAAATAAATAAATAAAATAAATGCAGTCATTATTAAAAGGGAACCTGTCAGGTCCAATATGCACCCAGAACCACGAGCAGTTCCTGGTGCATATTGCTAATCCCTGCCTAACCGTCCCTGTATACACCAGCATAGATAGAGATTTTTACAAAAAGTATTTTTAAAGATCTTTTATCATATGCTAATGAGGCCAGGGACTAGTCATGAGGGTATTCGTTCCCTTGGCTAGTCAGCCCCCTTAGCATGTTAGCACGGCCACAGGAGCATGCTAACATGCTAATGAATGCGCTGTCAGAGGCATGGTCGCTCTCACCTCTGCTGCCACCGCTGGTTTTCAGCTTAGTGCACACGATCAGAACATCAGCGGATTACAAAGTGTGAAGTCAGCAGTGAGAATAAGTGTGCTCTGTAGGTTAAAGAGCGCTCCAATTACTGCTGCGTGTGATCAACATCTCAAGCAAGAAAACCCCTTTAAAAGATGTTTTTCCGTCATGGGAAAATCCTGGTTACATGAGTGTATCATCCCCGCCACTTACTAAGGATTGTACTGAAACGGCAAGAAAAGGAAGACTCTAGTCTCCAACCTTTCCTACCAGAGAGCCACATTCAGCTCAGAGAGAGGGTTGTGAGCTACAACCATCCCCCACCGCCTTTAAAGTAGACACCCATGGCCCCCATTACTTGTGTAATGGCAGAAAGATTTTCCACAGAGATCTCATTGAGGCCATATACCAAGATCCAGGGGTTCCTAACGCAATCTAGATCTGCTGTTCTGTGTGGAACTACTCAAGTCACCATCTGGAGAACTCAAAGCTGTTTACAAGACCAGGTGCTAATGCATCTAGCTGACAGACTGCTGCGAGACACGCATCATGGGCCCACGAGCCACATGTGGCTCCCAAAGTAAAGGTTGGAGACCTCTGCTCTAGATTATGGAATATATTTTCAATTTGGAGAAAAAAAAAAAAACAAAAAAAAACACCTTAACACATTGGTGTATAGGTAAACCTCAATGTATCTCCAAACTGGATGTGAACAGAACCTTTAGGCTATGTGCCCACGCTGCGGATTTTGCGCGGATTTTCCGAAAATCTGCAGCAGCGGCACTTCCAAGCCATTTCAATGGCATTTTGGAAATGCTGTGTCCATGCTGCGGATTTTTCCGCGGCGGATTTGCCGCGGATTTTGATCCAGAAAAATCTGCAGCATGTCAATTATTGTTGCGGATTTTGGTGCGGATTTTGGGTATAGAATGGGGAAAAAAAAAAAAATCCGCATCAAAATCCGCGGCAAAAATAAGGTGCGGATTTGCCGCGAAAGTCGCGGATTTTCATGCAGAAAAATCCGCAGGTACATTCTACCGTGGACACAGCCTTATTGTAGCCACAAGTTCTCTTTTTCTTAAAGCACCACACCAGAGTTTATGGCTGTGTGTACACAGCGGGTTTTTTTACGCTGCGTTTGTGCGTTTTTGGCCGCAACACAAAAACATTTTGGTGCATTTTTGATCATTGCGTTTTTCCAATGCATTGCATGGGTGAAAAACGCAGTAAAACACGGGAAAGAATTGACATGTCCATTTTTTTTTAGCTCAAAAGCGTAGCACAAAAAAAAAAAAAAAAAAAAAAGTGTGTGTGGACAGCAAAAATGCAAAGTCATGCAGTTTTGAGCCCAAAACACACTCGAAAAACGCCACGAAAAAAAAGCTCCATGCGCACATAGCCTAAATGTAAGCCCCCTGTCCTCTGTCGTGGATTCCTTCTGGTGTTTTCATACCTTACAGACAGCACTCTGGTGTCGCCGCGCCATCTTGTGCCTGTAGCTTCTGACTGACTAGAAGTGAGAAGTTACATCACAGGCGCTCAATGCATCTCAGGGCCAGAACAAGGCTCTCATAGACTTGTATGGAGTTGTAATTTCTGGCCACACCATGAAACACTGGAGCTGCCGGAGGGTTACAAATCACAGGACTCCGACCGGAATGTCGCTAGAAAAGGATGAATTTGGTGACTAAGCTGCAGCTACCACCACTGGGCATGTTAGAATGCAGTATATAAGAGCCCAGGCCGCTGTGTAGAACGTAAAAATGACTTTAATACTCACCTAAATGGTCAGTTCGGTGCAGACTAGTCTATGGGAAAAATCTGCACAAAAAACAGCTTACCGCAAGAGAAAACGGTCATACCGCGGATAGGAATCTCACTGCAGGACAGTTTGCGCTAAGTATTAAAAACCCAGTGCGCCAGAGATTTCTATAGATCCATCCATTTTCATGGATCTGTAAGCTGCTGCGGTTTTGACGCAGCATCAAAACCTCATTGTGGGGAACGTACACATTACAATACTAATACAGACCTATATACTGACAATTCTGATCCGTGCACTGGATTAAACATCTCCAGGATTTCATTAGTGGACAGACAGTCTGCCAACACATGTCAATGTGAACAGAAGCATAGACCATAATGAGTGTAATCAATGAAAAATATGCACGTACATGAAAGGCAGGCGAGTGAACGAGGCCCTACAGCTTTCACACATGATGGTTACTCGCGCTGCGTCATTATTTCCTGTGGGGAAGACTTGTTGCACAAACAGTCTATAGTTACACCCCAGACAACTGTTGCTTAGTAAATACAAGTCGCTCCCTCCATAAAACACGCTGAAAGCCTCTGCACGTGCCGGCAGCGCGGTCAGTCGGGGACGAGCACCGGCAGCTCCACATGCCGAGACTTCACCTTGGATAATACATCAAAAATCAAGCAATAAAACGCAAAAATAAATAGTGCAACAAAGACTCATTTCTAAGGACTCGTGGTCAGACATCTTTTTTTTGTACGAGCACTATTCGTGTTTTTCGATGGAGAACACTTGTGAATAACCCCAGTCACCATTATAAGTACATGTCCATAAATCGGAGAGACAAATCCAGTAGTGATCTGTCAGATCAACAATCAGCAGAACAGAAGACTGATAAATTTGTGAAAAACGAATGAAAAAAAAAATCGGTCCATTTTTCTTTTACGTGAAAAAAAAAAAAAAAAATAAAAAAAAAAAAAAGGTGTAATTGAGGGCGAAGGACCGGCCTAACGACAAATGATTTCCCCGAGGGCCACACCTGCCATCTGACAGCCATCATCACTGAAGTGTAACCAAGAAATACAAGAGGGATTTATAAAAAAAAAATAAATAAATATATATAAAATAAAATAGCAAGACTTGCTCTGGGCCTTTCACACCTATACGATTAGCGATAATACATCAGCCACAATTACTTAACACTATGAAATTACAGCAGGTAAATAACAGAGCAGACGCTCAATAGACGCAGCCCTATTGTGATCGCAGCCGGCTATAAACACTAATTCAAGCCTGTGACAAGAGACGCCCGCTCCGTCCCCCGAGAACAACTCCGGGGAGACATCCTCCATTATCATCAAACACACCACTAATGAAACCTCACGCTCATATACAGAGGTGGAGAGCAAGGTTTCCACGAGCTTCTCTGAACACTTCCAGAAAAATTGTGGAAATACATATGGAAAAAAACAAAATAAAAACGATCAATGTTCTGTGAAAAAAAAAAAAAAAAAAAAAAAAAAACACAACCTATCATGTGCAAAGCCTGCAGATTACAGCACAGGAACCTAATATAAAAGAATAGCTTGACAAATGCTCTTTGGAGCTGAATCGTTGCGTTGTTTGTTTTTCCTTCTTTGCACATATGGCAAATTAAAAGTTTGCTCCCTTTTTGACGTTCCTATAGTGTGCGGCCTGCTGTTGGGTACACAATTTACGATACACGATGACCAATCCACTTTCCAGGACACTGTTCATGTAGGAATGTTCGGAGCTGACACCATAATGTGATGGTGCACCGAGCATTCCTACATGAACAGTGTCCTGGAGAGTGGATTGGTCATCGTGGGCCAGTTGAATGACCACGAAGGTCTCCCGATCTGACCTCCTTAGACTTACTGTATCTTTGGGGGTCATCTAAAAGGCAATGGTCTATTATGTGAAGACAACAACATGGTCAGCATCTGAAACAACGGATACTGAAAGCCTGTGCTAGCATTTTTTCTGTGTGTCAAGAATGGGAGAAGAGGGTTGCATTGACAATCCAACACAATGGGCAGCACTTTGAACACATTTTACAAGTGGTCATAAAATTGTAAATAACTAAAATAAAACCAAGCACACCATTGCTTTTCTTGTGAAAGTCTCAATAAGTTTGATGTGTTACATGCCCCTCTTCCCATTGGAAAAAATAAAGTTGGATACAAAATGGCCACCATGGTCACCACCCATCTTGAAAAGTTTCCCCCTCCCATATGCTAATGAGCCACAAACAGGAAGTCGATATCACCAACCATTCCCATTTTATTTAGGTGTATCCAAATAAGCGTCCCACCCTGTATAATGCAACAATTGAACTTGCATTCTCATATCACACAGTGATCAATTGCTGGGGATTCTCACACTCAAGAAGTGAGGAAGCTCCTTAAAGCTTTGCTTTTTAGAGAAAATGCCCTTTTATTCTCAACGAGCTTATACTTGAGATACTAAGGGCACAGATTCTTCTCGAAAGCCCAATGATCACAAATCTGTGGGTACAAAACATCAAGTACCCAAAAGCTGACATTCAACAGGAGAAGGCAGGGTCTTATCTAAGTGGGCAAGTCTGAAGTTAACCCCTTCTGCTTGATCTCAACATGTAGCACCTTCTCCCAGTAGAAAACTTGTGGTTGACAAAACAATGTTTCTTTGATTCACTTCCAGACAAAATACACCCTCACTAGTTAATGAGCGGACTCCTACCGTATTATTAGCACAGTCGGGGGCACAGCCGGCTCTCCTTATAAACCGTTCTAGCTCCGGTGTCACCTCACCAGCTTTCCACATCTCCAAGACACTGTCCTGAGAGCCCTCGGTAAGGCTGCTTTCACACATCCGTTTTTGCCGTCCGGCACAATCTGGCAAAAAAAACAAAAACTGATGCAACGAATCCGGCGCATCAGTTTTTTCCGTTTGTTCCTTCCGTTGTGCTACAGAGCATGCGCAGTTCAAAAAACTGGGTCATTGGATTCCATCATATGCCGGATCCGGCGCCCATAGGCTTCCATTATACAAATGCCGGACGGCGCGGTCTTTTTTTGCCGGAGACAAAAAAACGTTCCATGCTGCGTCCTTTCCGGCCGCCGGACAAAGACATTTCACCAGATCCGGCAGACGCCACATGCAACGCAAGGCTATCCGGCGCTAATACAAGTCAATGGGGAATAATACGGACCCGGCGCCGGATCAGTTTTATCCGTTCTTTGCCGGACGGCAAAAAACGGATGTGTGAAAGCAGCCTAAACCAGATAGGAAAAGTAAAGCAATGCAACCTACGGGCACACACATAGCGGAGTCCAATCTATTAAGTAGTAGCACAGTCATGATTTTACATAGGACTGCAGGTCAAGAGCACAAACAGGCAACTATGGGGCTCTATAGCAAAATGTGCTGTAGCGACACCCATGCGGCAGGTGTCAATTGCCGATCCAAAAAGTAAAGAAGGTAATTTCCCTCCTGCTATATCTGTATCCTGGGTGATGACTGGCTCATGTATATTTTTAGGTTCTTGCTTCACTATATACAGCATCAGCTGGGTGTAACATATCCCTCTGTGCAGCAGCTCCCAGGGCGGGCCATATACACAGGCCCAGGAGCTGTAATACTGGGGTATACACTGTGCAGATGGAGCAGAAAGACGATCCATCCTCATAAAGGGGCAGGTTCATCCGTCACCGCAGTACGCAGGACAGTTCTTCTATGGCGCGTGTATACATCACTCCTGATCAAGGGCTACAAGATCAATAGAGCAGGTTTATGAATGTTTTCATGCCCAGACCTTGGAGAAAATGCATCAAAAATGGAAAGTATTATGACAAGTCATGTTTTTGATACATTTCTAATGAGTTTCAGATACGATCAGGTCCATAAACAAAGGTTGCTGCTTAAAGAGGAATGCCGTGCACAAACATTTCAGCCGAATTCATAGTTTGGGGAGAGGGGGGGGAGGGAAGAAGAAGGGAGAAAAAAAAAAAAAAAAAAAAAAAAGGGGAAGGAGGCCGGCACGATCACATACGAACCAGAACAGCGCACACCAATGTTTTCCATACTGATTAGTCAATGTCATAAAATGAGCCGCAAACTGACTGACGGGGCCACACGACGCTCATCTGAGCCTATAGGTACAAAAAGGGGCACAGAGGAGGTGATGTCCAGTGGGACCAAAGTATCATCCAGGATGGCAGCCGATGCATATGTTGCATTTTCATACTCTTGAACCGGATTAGTAAATCTGCCCCACTCTTCATAGAGCATGAACAAGAGAGGGGGACGTTACATAATGCAGGTCCAGCAAGAGCCTTCTCACCAGCTGCTATGTCACAGGTGGATCGGGTAGACAACTTTAAGGCTACTTTCATACATCAGGTTTTTGCCATCAGGTACAATCCGGAAAAAAACGGGTAAATCGGATCCGGTACCGCATCCTTTTTATCCCCATAGACTTGCATTGTAACCGGATTGTACCTGATGGCTTTGCGTTGCATCCGGTTTTTTCCGGATGCGGCAAAATTTATCAAAGCGGCGGCCGGAGGCAACGTATCTTGCAACGTTTTTTTTGTCCGGCAAAAAAACCGCATCGCGCCGGATCCGGCGCGATACGGCGTGTTTTACAATGAAAGCCTATGGACGCCGGATCCGGCGCAATGCGGTAAAAAATGGATGCGGCTACCGGATCCGTTTTTGTAAACTGCGCATGCACCAAATTAATTAAAAAAGCTGATCCTTCAAAAAAAAAGGACAAACCGGATGCAAACCGTATCCACCGGATCCGGTTTTGTACGCATCCGGCATAATGGATCCGTTAAAAACCGGATCCGGTGGATACGGTTTGCATCCGTTTTTGCCGGATCCTTTGCATCAGGAAAAAAAAGGATTGTGCCTGAATGCAGAAAACTGATGTGTGAAAGTAGCCTAAGAGCCAGGGTGAGACCTAAAGTAGATGAGCAGGAAAAACGCCCCAAAACAGACCCCACAAATAAGAATGGCCTGGACAACTGAGCTCAGGATGCTTGGAAATGACGGAGGGGTCTTCATTGGGGGTCCCAGCTCCATAACCTGAACTCACCAGCTCTTGGTCAATATCATCGATGATGAGGATGATGAGGTTTGCTGTTCCAAACCGCAGTATGAAAGTCACAGCAGCCATCAAATGTTTAATACAAATAAAGTGTAAATCGTGGACAGGTGCGTGGTGGGCCTTACCCAAAGGCCTTGCTCTGATGTTGGCCAATTTGTCTTAGGCTAAGTTCACACATCCTGTGTTTTGCATCAGTCACAATCCGTAGCCTTGAGGAATTACGGAATCCTGCAAAATATTTTGCAGGAATCCTGTATTTCCCCATAGACTTCTATTAGTGACGGATTGCGACTGATGACCCTGCGTTGCATCCGCTGTGTCGCGGTCCGTCGTTTTTGACTGACCGCCGAGCGGGGAGCAACGCAGAATGTAACGTTTTTCGGGCCGTCAAAATTAACGCGCCGCGCAGGAATCCGTCGCCATCCGTCAAGCTTGTAATGCATGTCTATGGTGCTGGATTCCGTCGTAATCCGTCTTACAACGGAATCCAGCGCAGGATTCCGTCATGCTCTACTGAGCATGCCCAGCATGCTTGGCACGTCCACTGGGCTGTCCCAAACACAGACGGATCATGACTGATCCGTCAAAAAACGGACGCACAGCGGATGTAACGGACGCAACTGATCCGTTTTTTCACAGGAATCCTGTGAAAGGAATCCTGTGAAAAACACATCAGTTGCATCAGTTGACATCTTGAAAATGAATGATCCGTTGCTGACGGACCTGACGGATTGAAAACACAGGATGTGTGAACTTAGCCTTACAAAAAAAATAAAATGACAACACACCCATTAGTCTGTAAAACATGACTAGAAGTACATTAACACACAAGGTCTGAACGAAGATGTACACTCTGCACCTACGATCAGGGCCGCCACGTGAAACTTTTGGTCCCAAGTGCAGAATCCCCATCAGAGCCCCCAAATTCATCCCAGAGCCCACCCACCCCCAACTGCATCCCAGAAGCTCCCAACCCTATCCCTGAACATCCCACCCCTAGTCTCCATTCAGGAGCACCCCAGCCTCCATCCCAGAGCCCACACACACCTTATCCCTGAACATCCCACCCCCAGTCTCCACCCAGGAGCACATTCCAAACTCCACCCCAGAGGCAAATACATATACACACACACACACAACCCTAATGTCCATCCCAGAGCCCACCCCTAACTGCATCCCAGAAGCTCCCAACCCTATCCCTGAACATCCCACCCCTAGTCTCTATTCAGGAGCACCAGAGCCTCCATCCCAGAGCCCACACACACACACCTTGTCCCTGAACATCCCACCCCCAGTCTCCACCCAGGAGCACCCCTCCAAACTCCACCCCAGAGGCAAAATACATACACACACCCCTAATCTCCATCCCAGAAGCTCCCAACCCACACCCCCAGTTTCCAGCCAGGAGCACCCCCCCAAACTACATCCCAGAGGCAATATACACACACACACACAACACCTTTCATCCCAGAGCGCACCCCCCCCCCCAAATGCATCTCAGATCCCCCTCAGTCTCCATCCCAGAGCATCGATCTTCTCATTTGGGACATCTTGGATCCCCCCAGCTCCAGACTGCCCCCCTCTGCCAGGAGACTTCATCTGATAGACATTTGCATCATGGACCAAGTACAGTTGTCAGACTTCATCACGAGAGTTTCCAATTTGTAAACATTTGTATCTATTTACAAACAAAATGGAAGGTGGCAGAAATAATTGGGGCAGCTCAGCATTACAGGGGGTCCTGGAGAGGGAGCATTACAGGGGGTCCTGGAGAGGGAGCATTACAGGGGGTCCTGGAGAGGGAGCATTACAGGGGGTCCTGGAGAGGGAGCATTACAGGGGGTCCTGGAGAGGGAGCATTACAGGGGGTCCTGGAGAGGGAGCATTACAGGGGGTCCTGGAGAGGGAGCATTACAGGGGGTCCTGGAGAGGGAGCATTACAGGGGGTCCTGGAGAGGGAGCATTACAGGGGGTCCTGGAGAGGGAGCATTACAGGGGGTCCTGGAGAGGGAGCATTACAGGGGGTCCTGGAGAGGGAGCATTACAGGGGGTCCTGGAGAGGGAGCATTCGGGGGTCCCTCCATCTGGAGCCACGGGGTGACTTGTGCCGTGTGTTGGGTGCAGGACGTCCGTCTTCTGCAGCAGATACAGTGTACACAGCCCTCCTGCCAAACGCTGCAGAGTCCGCACCTCAGCACATGAAGGGTTACGTAGAGCAGAGCCGGGATCCGAGCGGAGCGGCGTCCAGGGGAGGACTCTACATGAGCCTCAACACAAACATCCGGGCGGGAGGGAACTAAAGTCTGCTCCAGCGGCAGGCAGCGCGCCCGGAGAGGCTGCAGCACGCCGGACCCGACACCCTGTTGCAGCTGGGCGCTCCGCAGCATAGGCGCACGCACACCTACCTTGGGCGGGACGGCTCCTGTGCAGTGAGTGCTCCCAGGGGCTGATCATCCTCTCTGCTGCCTCATCTCCCCGCAGTCACCTGAAGAGGGTGAAGCCCGAGGTCCCGTGCGAGCGCGCAGGAGCTAGTGCCGTCCACTGATTGCACCGCACAGCCTGACGGCGAGTCACTCACAGCCGGGGCGGAGCCTGCGGTGTAGCGCATCCTTATTGGACAGTTACGGCGAAGTGGGCCGGGTATTTCTGTGAGTGACATAGCGCGGAGAAAACAATGAAGCCCCGCCCCTTACTGACACGCAGCATGGTCAAAAGAAAAAGGTAGAGCCATTGTGCACAGCAACCAATAGGAACGCTTAAAAAATGAAAGATGCATTCTGATTGGCTGATGAATGACTCTTATAAGTTGATGATTGTAGTGTGGTGAACATGTGAAACATAACTGTATGTGGTGGACTCACAGAACAGGGCAAGAGGCATCAAAAAACTATATATAGAATTTTATATATATGTGTATGTATATATATATATATATATATATATATATATAGTATATATATATATAGTATATATATGTATATATATATATATATATATATATATATATATAGTATATATATATATGTATATATATATAGTATATATATATATATATGTATATGTATTTATATATATATATATAGTATATATATATATATATATATATAGTATATATATGTATATATATAGTATATATATATGTATATGGTATATATATATATATATATATATACACACACACACACACACACACACACACACACAGTATATATATATTACCGTACACAATATAAAGATTATATTACATTACATTACAAAATATAAAAGCTTTGCCCCTAAATTTTCAATAGACGAGATCAGGGCCACTCCAAAACATTGACTTTGTTATCCTTAAGCCACTTTGTACTTAGTTTGGATGTATCCTTTAGGTCATTGTCCATTTGGCAGACCCATTTCCACCCAAGCTTTACGTTCCTGGCTGATGTCTTGAGATGTTGCTTCAGTATTACCACATAATCTTCTTTCCTCATGATGCCATCTATTTTGTGAAGTGCATCAGTCCCTCCAGCATCAAAACCACCCCACAACATGATGCTTCCACCCCCGTGTTTTACAGTTGGGATGGTGTTCTTAGGCTTCACAGCTTCTCCCTTTTTCCTCGAAATGTAAAAAAGGTCATTATGGCCAAACAGTTCAATTTTAGTTTCGTCAGACCACAAGACATGTCTACAAAAATTAAGGTCTTGTATGCATTTGCTATCATTAATCTGGTTTATGTTTTTTGGAGTAATGGCTTCTTCCTGCCTTTCAGCCCATGTTTATACAGTACTCGTTTGGATAATGACACAATCTTACCAGCTTCCGCCAGCATCTTCACAAGTTCTTTTGCTTTTGTTCTTGGGTTGATATGCACATGTCTGACTAAAGCACGTTCATCTCTGGTACACAGAACCCATCTCCTTCCTGAGCGGTATGATGGCTGAACATTCCCATCTTGTTTGTACTTGTAAATAATTGTTTGTACAGATGAATGAGGCAACTTCAGGTATCTGGAAATTTCACCCAAGGATGAACCAGACTTGTGGAAGTCCACAATTCTCTTCTTGCGATCTAGTCTGATTTCTTTTGACTTTCCTATGATACTACACAAAGAAGCAGTGTGTTTCAGGTGTGTATTAAAATACATCCACAGGTGTGTCTCTAATTAACTCATATGTTGCCAATAAACCTATCAGAAGCCTCCAAAGACATGACATCATCATATGACATCCCATATTGTTTAAATGCATAGTACTCTTAGGCTATGTGCCCACGGGAGTTTGTACCTGCGGATATATCCGCAGGTACATCCGCAGGTTTACTGCAGCTGCTCGCCGGAATCCGCAGCTATTTTTAGCTGCGGTAGTACAGCGAAATAGCTGCAGAAAACATGCGGAGATTCATGCGGCTTACCTGCGGACGTCCCAGCCTCTATCTCCATAGTGGAGGGCCGGGAATTCTGCAGGTATTTCCACAGAAAGAATTGACATGAAGTTACATGCGGCTGCGGGACATTTGCAGCATGTTCCGCAGCCGCACGTATCCGCAGCATGGACACAGCATTCCCTGTGTCCCATAGGATAACATGGGGAGTGTCTGTGTATGCTGAAACCTGCGGATTTATCTGGAAAATGCAGAAAATCTGTGGATTTCCCGCAGATAAATTCGCAGGTTTAATCTTCCGTGGACACATAGGCGGGCTTTGCACACTACGACATCGCAGGTGCGATGTCGGTGGGGTCAAACTGAAAATGACGTACTTCCGGCATTGCTTGCGACATCGTAGTGTGTAAAGGTTCGATGATACGATTAACGAGTGCAAAAGCGTCGTAATCGTATCATCGGTGCAGCGTCCGCGTAATCCATAATTACGCTGACGCGATGGTCCGATGTTGTTCCTCGCTCCTGCGGCAGCACACGTCACTGTGTGTGAAGTCGCAGGAGCGAGGAACATCTCCTACCGGCGTCACCGCGGCTTCCGTAGGATATGCGGAAGGAAGGAGGTGGGTGGGATGTTTACATCCCGCTCATCTCCGCCCCTCCGCTCCTATTGGCCGCCTGCCGTGTGACGCTGCATGACCCGCCCCCTTAATAAGGAGGCGGGTCGCCGGCCAGAGCGACGTCCCAGGACAGGTGAGTCCATGTGAAGCTGCCGTAGCGATAATGTTCGCTACGGCAGCTATGACAAGGATATCGCACCTGCGACGGGGGCGGGGACTATCGCGCTCGGCATCGCAGCATCGGCTTGCGATGTCGCAGCGTGCAAAGTACCCCTTAGTGTATGAAAACTTTTGACTTTGCAGAAAGTAATAAAAATGACTTAAAAAATTTTCTCTCTCTCATTATTCTGGTATTTGGCAAATATAAATAATTTTGGTTCCTAATTGACCTAAAACGGGAAAAGGTTATTCTGATTTAATGTCAGATAGCTAGAAAAACCTGCAGATGTGTCTTTTTAGAGAGAGGAGGGAAACTTCTGGTGCACTGCTTATAACATATCTACAGCTCTGGCATAAATTAAGAGACCACTGCAAAATTTTCAGTTTTTCAGATTTTTCTCTTTATAGGTATATTTTTGAGTAAAATGTAAATTGTTCTTTTATTATATAAACTACTGACAACGTCTCCGAATTTCCAAGCAATAAATTTGTATTTATTTTCTGAAAATGAGAAATGGTCAAATTTGGTCAAAAACTTTGCTTTGCAGGGCAAAACCCAAATGGCAAAAACAAAAACATGACAATTGTTTTTGCCATTTGGGTTTTGCACTGCAAAGCTGAGTTTTTGACCAAAGTTCTGCAACAAAAAGGCTGCAGTTTGAACTGCATAGTGCGGACAAGAAACCCAAATTCCCATAGACTTTGCTTGAAAAGCAGAACACAACCATTTTGGCATTAAACGCTGCAGTTGAAAAAGCAGCAAAAAAGCAGGTAAAAAGCAAAGTGCGCACATAGCCTAACAATCCAAATAGTTTCAGGATAGTCAAAAGGTACATATAAAGTGAAAAAAATATCCCTTTAGGCTATGTGCCCACGCTGCGGATTTACCACGGATTTTGCCGCGGATTTACCGCGGATTGTCCGAAAATCTGCAGCAGCGGCACTTCCAAGCCATTTCAATGGCATTTTGGAAATGCTGTGTCCATGCTGCGGATTTTTCCGCGGCGGATTTGCCGCGGATTTTGATCCGGAAAAATCTGCAGCATGTCAATTATTGTTGCGGATTTTGGGTATAGAATGGGGGGAAAAAAAAAAAAATCCGCATCAAAATCCACGGCAAATTCGCGGTAAATCTGCGGCAAATCCGCGGCAAAAATAAGGTGCGGATTTGCCGCGAAAGTCGCGGATTTTCATGCAGAAAAATCCGCAGGTACATTCTACCGTGGACACATATTTAATAAAATAGAATTTTAATAGGCTATGTCTTAAAAATTCCCAAGTGATTCACCTATCTAGACATTATCAAGGGTAGTATAAATATACACCAGAGATGCCACCCCTATTCAGAGGAAATACAATCAAAAACGGGAGTTTGGGATCCCAAATGGGATTAATCTGGCCCTTTTATGGACCTACCACCTCACTCCTTCCTACCGACGGAGGTAATACCGCCTTAACGTAACTGGGCGCCCCCGTTCCTCGGTGGCTATCCCTCACTTACCCTAATAAATTCCCTACCATATGAGTCAAAATGAGAGTGCCTATGCAAGTTATCAATAATTATTGGTTGGCCTTATTACCCCTCAATAGATCTCAAAGAGAGGGCAATTATTAAATTACCCTGTTTCCTATGCTCCAATTCAAACTGGTCATTGAGTTATAAACAGGGATAACGGATGTTACAATACCCTGTTACTCATATCCATTTAATATGCCCTAAATCAGCCGGTCATTCATTTATGTACAGAGATAACAAATCCATAAACCAAACCAACCCAAGCAGATATGTTTAACTTGTATTTAGCAATAGTAGGACATTATAATACCCTGTTTAATATGCTCATATTCAACCGGTCATTAATTCATATGCAGGGATAACAGATACCACAATACCCTGTTATTTATGTCCAGTTGATATGCTCCAATTCAACCGGTCATCAATTCATATACAGGGGTAACAAGTCCATCAACCAGACCAACAAAAAGATATATTTAACTTGCAATCAGCAAATCCCAAACTCTGGAGCAATACCAGTATATACGCTCATTATAAATGAATAAATATCATTTTATAAAATTGATATATTAACTTCCCTTTATTTAAGTGCATCTGCACTGCCTCGACGCGTTTCTCCGCCCTCTAATCCGGTTCATCAGGAGGCCCAGGGAGAAAGGGAACCATTCAAAAGTGATGCATGTCTTCATATGGATATGAGTAACAGGGTATTGTAACATCCGTTATCCCTGTTTATAACTCAATGACCAATTTGAATTGGAGCATAGGAAACAGGGTAATTTAATAATTGCCCTCTCTTTGAGATCTATTGAGGGGTAATAAGGCCAACCAATAATTATTGATAACTTGCATAGGCACTCTCATTTTTCCTCATATGGTAGGGAATTTATTAGGGTAAGTGAGGGATAGCCACCGAGGAACGGGGGCGCCCAGTTACGTTAAGGCGGTATTACCTCCGTCGGTAGGAAGGAGTAAGGTGGTAGGTCCATAAAAGGGCCAGATTAATCCCATTTGGGATCCCAAACTCCCGTTTTTGATTGTATTTCCTCTGAATAGGGGTGGCATCTCTGGTGTATATTTATACTACCCTTGATAATTTCTAGATAGGTGAATCACTTGGGAATTTTTAAGACATATTTAATAAAATAGAATTTTAAAGGGATATTTTTTTCACTTTATAAGAAAAAAGAAAGCCCCAATTTATCAAGACATGTGTGCTTGAAGAGGCGGCATGCTGGAGTCAGACGCTCCTGATACACTAAAGGCTACTTTACATGCTGCGACATCGCTAGCGATCTCATTAGCGATGTGAAATTCTAGATCGCAAGTGCGATCTTTCGAGATCGCACATAGGTCATTTTACGCATCTGCGACCTCAAAAGATCGCACTTGTGATCTAGAATTTCACATCGCTAACGAGATCGCTAGCGATGTCGTAGCATGTAAAGTACCCTTAAGGCTATGTGCCCATGGGAGCCTGTTTGTGGATTTTGCTGCAGAAAACCTGCGGATTTTTCTGGATTTTCCAGATAAATTCGCAGGTTTTAGCATGTACAGGTACTCCCCATGTTATCCTATGGGACATGGGGAGTGCTGTGTCCACACTGCGGAAAGTGCATCTGCCGACCATGCTGCGGATGTAGGCATCTGCATGTATAATTGCATGTCAATTATTCATGCGGAATTACCTGCGGATCTCCCGGCCCTCCGCTATGGAGATGAGAGGCCGAGACGTCCGCAGGTAAGCCGCGTGAATGTCCGCATGTTTCCCGCAGCTATTCCGCTGTAATCTAGCAGCTAAAAATAGCTGCGGACGCCGGCGGGCAGCTGCGGGAAACATGCACTCGTACCTGCAGATACATCCGCAGGTACGAGCGCCCGTGGGCACATAGCCTTAGAGGCACTAGTAGGCTGGGGCCACACGGGGATTACTGTGATCCCTTCGCATGACACTCGGCTCACGCTGGCAGCACAGCAGAGCCGAGTGTCATGCGAGTGTCCCTGCGACTGAGGTCCGATCGTGCGAGCGGACCTCAGCTGCAGGGGGCGGGCCGGCACTGAGGAGGGGCGGGCCGGCGCTGCGGAGGGGAGGTAGGGATTTCTCTCCCTCTCTCCTCCGTAGCCAGCTATTGCCATTCTCGCCCTGCACTCGTGGTACACCGGTATACTTTGAGTGCAGTGCGATTTTTCTCTCATCCATTAGACTTGAATGGGTGCGAGAGAAAGAGTCTTGCATTACACCTGCAGCATGCTGCGATTGTTTTCTCGGTCCGATTAGGGCTGAGAAAATAATCTCATGGGTGCTGACACACAGGCTAATATTGGTCCGAGTGGAATGTGATGTTTTATCGCTCCCCACTCGCAGCGATTTTCATGTCGTGTGGCTTAGGCCGTAGTGTGCAAATCTGTGCATGTCTAGCCACAAATCTTACTCCAGTTGTTGAATTTGATGAGCAGGGGCTGCCATGTCCCAGTCCCGCCCCAGGTCTGCCCACTTTGTCAGAACTAGGCGAAAACAGTGTGAGAACACTAAAAATGGCAACATTTTAGCACAGCCTTGAATTGCTCAAAATGTAGCTACTTTTTAAAGTCTTTTACCTAGAGTTATGGCGTAAAAGCTTTGATAAATCCGGCCCTCAGTGTGTATATACAGTTCTGGTATGAGTGTACAGAGTTTTTTCCAACTGTCAAAAATGACAACTTTTCTACTGGAAACCAATTCAGGAAACGCTCCTTCTTTGCAGAGTTTTTGCAGGAATTTTTCATTCAAATTTTTTTGAAGAGTTTTTTTTTTTTAAAGGTATGTGAAAAAAGATGTCATGTGCATTTAGCCTAAGTACTTTTGATTAGACAGTACCTAGTGTGGAGTGTATTCAATCAGGAGCATCTTCCCCTGATGAAGCCGCCTATGCAGCATCTGCTCCTGATGAAGCCGCTTATGTAGCATCTGCTCCTGATGATTCCACCTATGTAGCATCTGCCGCTGATGAAGCCTTCTATGTAGCATCTTCCCCTGATGAAGCTGCCTATGTAGCATCTGCTCCTGATGAAGCTGCCTATGTAGCATCAGTACCTGATGAAGCTGCCTATGTAGCATCTTCCCCTGATAAAGCCGCCTATGTAGCATCTAATCCTGATGAAGCCGCCTATGCAGCATCTGCTCCTGATGAAGCCGCTTATGTAGCATCTGCTCCTGATGAATCCACCTATGTAGCATCTGCCGCTGATGAAGCCTTCTATGTAGCATCTTCCCCTGATGAAGCTGCCTATGTAGCATCTGCTCCTGATGAAGCTGCCTATGTAGCATCAGTACCTGATGAAGCTGCTTATGTAGCATCAGTACCTGATGAAGCTGCCTATGTAGCATTTGCCCTTGATGAAGCTGCGTATGTAGCATCTTCCCCTGATAAAGCTGCCTATGTAGCATCTGCCCATCTGCCCCTTTTGAAGCAGAGTATGTAACATCTGCTCCTGATGAATCCACCTACGTAGCATCTGTCCCTGATGAAGCAGACCATTTAGAATCTTCCCCTGATGAAGCCAACTATGTAGCCTCTGCCCCTGACGAAGCCGACTATGTAGCATCTGTCCCTGATGAAGCAGTCTACGTAGCATCTGCCCCTGATGAAGCCGCCTATGTAGCATCTGCTCCTGATGAAGCTGCCTATGTAGCATCTGCTCTTGATAAAGCTGCCTATGTGGCGGCGATACACGTAGGGTTGCACCCCATCTGCCACTGACCTACATTATTTACCTCAGTATGGTATTTTAAAAAAATATTTGTTTATTGGTTGTGCCAGTGACCTATATACATAGAGTTAGTACTTTCTTTGCATCTTCTATTACATCTTTTTATTCATATTCAACACAATAGCAACTACTAATGGTTTTATATGTATCTGATCTAATCTATATATATAATTGCCTTATTCTGTCTGTCTGTCTTGCTCCAAAATTGTGTCACGTGACAGTGTCACCGTAAGTGTCATAAAAGTGACAACTGTCGGATTGGCCGCTGGGCTCAGCCTGGCCCCGCCCCCCCACGGATTGGCCGCTGGGCTCGGCCTGGCCCCGCCCCCGCATGGATTAGCCACTCTGGGCTTGGCCTGGCTCCGCCCCCCCACGGATTGGCAGCTCGCCTCGGCCTGGCCCCGCCCCCCACATGGATTAGCCGCT
This sequence comes from Anomaloglossus baeobatrachus, assembly GCF_048569485.1. Classification (NCBI taxonomy): domain Eukaryota; kingdom Metazoa; phylum Chordata; class Amphibia; order Anura; family Aromobatidae; genus Anomaloglossus; species Anomaloglossus baeobatrachus. The sequence goes on along the minus strand of NC_134355.1, from coordinate 69,912,578 downwards.
CGCCCCGGACCTCCGCACGCATGGCCCGCTCCAGCGTACACGGGCTCCCGGTACACATGTGCAGGGAGCCGGCATACGCTGATGCCTCACCCGCTCAGCCCCGCTCCAGCGTACACCGGCTCCCAGTACACATGTGCAGGGAGCCTGCATACGCTGCGGTCAATAATGAAGTGTCATGCAGCGGTGAAAGAGTTAAAGACACTACAAGACACTTCATTATAGGCAGCGGGCACCCCCAGAAGTGTGAAGACAGAAGAAAGAAGACCTCCATCATACTTACCAGAAGCCGACCGGGAGCAGGTGAGCGCATCAAGGTCCTGCAGCGGCGGAACACACACACACACACACACACATAAGAAGAGATACACACACATCAGATCACACTCACTCACTCTCACACACATCAGATCGCATACACACACAACAACATCCAGTGATATTGCTTACTTCTTGGCGGCGATACTGTGCGTGCAGTGACCTTCCAGGACCTGCCGGAGGATCACATGGCCGGAAGCATGTGGTATCTCCGGATGTTGTGAGCGCGTATGTGCGATATCGTCAGTGTGTGTGTGCGTGTATGCGATCGGGTGTGTGCGTGTGTTCTGATGTGTGAGTGAATGCGATCGGATCTGTGAGTGTCGGCAGAGGAGCACGGCGTGCAGCACAGCTGCTGGGACCGCCCACCGGAGGGCACAGGGAGAAGTGGGGTGTGAGTGTATGCGATCAGATGTGTGCGTGTATACTGTCTGATGTGTGACTGTGGAGCACGATGGGGAGTGCACAGCATGGGAGATGGAGAACGATGGGAGTGCGCAGCATGGGGGATGGAGCACGATGGGGGGTGCGCAGCATGGGGGATGGAGCATGATGGGGGGTGCGCAGCATGGGGGATGGAGCATGATGGGAGTGCGCAGCATGGGGGTTGGAGCACGATGGGGGGTGCGCAGCATGGGGGATGGAGCACGATGGGGGATGGAGCACGATGGGGGGTGCGCAGCATGGGGGATGGAGCACGATGGGGGGTGCGCAGCATGGGGGATGGAGCACGATGGGGGATGCGCAGCATTGGGGATGGAGCACGATGGGGGGTGCGCAGCATGGGGGATGGAGCACGATGGGGGGTGCGCAGCATGGGGGATGGAGCACGATGGGGGTGCACACCTCCCCCCAAAACACACACACAGCACCACACGCGCACCGCACAACACACCACACACACACTGGGAACCACAAACACCGCCCTACACAGACAATGCCGCACACACACAACACCCAACACACAAACACCATGGCATACACAAATATACGCACATACCGCGCAACACACACACTGCACAAAACATACCTCCCCCAAAACACACACACGCACTCCACACCCACACAAACCGTGCAACACACACAGCACCACACACAGAACACTGTAGACACACAGCGCTCCACAAACAACGCAACACACACAACGCAACACACATACAACACCGCTCTCACACCCCCCCACCCAGACAACACCCAGAACATTTACAGCCCCTACACAAACACTTGGCAACTACACACAACAACATCTATATATATAACAAAAATCATACATTAACTACACAATAAGTTCTAGATGCGTTAGAATCGGGCCACCTTCTAGTGTTTTATAATTGTACACAAGTCTCCAATCCTGCAGGGTCTACAACAGCACTAGCACGTTACTGGTTCATCTATTTGCCAATATTAGAGCTGCAAGTTGAGATTAGAGGGTCACAAACGTTTGCAGATGTGTGTGTTACATGATCACTTTCAGTGCCTTTTCATTGTTTTTAAATTGTTTGTGTTAGCTTGCAATCACTTAAATAAAGTATATTTTAAGGTCGCCCGTTTTTGGTGTACATACCTCTTTTTCTTTCTATAATCATACAAAGAGAAAAAGTGAGCACGCAGCAGCCCAATAGTGGCCACTGATTGGCTGCAGGGCTCATTTAATATAATAATATCACATGAGTCCCTGGAGAAATCACACTGACAGTGCTGGAATATAGCGCCGCTGTTTGAAGTGAGTATATGGTGTTTTTATTTTACAAAGGGACTACCTAATTCAAAATAGGATATCCAGGTAGTGGACAACCCCTTTATGTTTAATCTCTCTTTATTAAACTTTCATGGAATTACAAGATATTGCAAAACAGTATTAACATTATGTATAGTCCTCTTAGGACTATACTAGGACACCGCCATCCACATATGTTGAGAAAACAGTTGTAACAATAGTTGATCTAATACAATAAAGATCTCTACATACATCAGATTCATTCTCAAATAGGTCCCAATGTCCATGTAGTTGTGTCCAAAAACACAGGAACCAAAAATAAGGATAAAGGATGTAACTTGGAAACAGGGAAGTATCAAGAACTGATATAAGGAACAAAAAGAACAGAACAGAGGCAGCCACCCAAAGAAGTAAAGAGACAGAGGAAGACAAAGGAAAGAAGAAAAGACAGGCAGTGATTGGAGGAATGTGGGCCAGATCTTGGTGGGTGACCCCTTTATAATCGGAATAGTTGTTATGTGGTTTTTGAGTAATTTTGCAGGCGTTATTTGGACTGGACCCAGTCAAAAAAAACTTAGTGTGCACATACTCTAAGGGATACTTTGCACGTTGCGACATCGCTAGCATCGGCTAGCGATGCCGAGCGCGATAGTTCCCGCCCCCGTCTCACATGCGATATCTTGTGATAGCTGCCGTAGCGAACATTATCGCTACGGCAGCTTCACATGCACTTACCTGCCCTGTGACGTCGCTCTGGCCGGCGACCCGCATCCTTCCTAAGGGGGCGGGTCATGCGGCGTCACAGCGACGTCACACGGCAGGCGGCCAATAGAAGCGGAGGGGCGGAGATGAGCGGGACGTAAACATCCCGCGCCCTCCTACTTACTTCCGCATAGCCGGTGGAGGCAGGTAAGGAGATGTTCCTCGCTCCTGCGGCTTCACACACAGCGATCTGTGCTGACGCAGGAACGAGGAACAACATCGTCATTGTATCTCCTATTGGTGCGATATTATGACACAGATCACCGATTTTTTACGCTTTTGCGACCGTTTATCGGTGCATCTAGGCTTTACACGTTGCGACGTCGTTACCGGCGCCGGATGTGCGTCACTTTCGATTTGACCCCGACGATATCGCAGTAGCGATGTCGCAACGTGCAAAGTTCCCCTAAGAATCACAAGCCTCTGCAGGAGCACTGGCACTAAATTCTGTTTGCGCTTGGTACTACACCTAGAGTCCGTTTTGAGGCACTCTCTGGAGATGTCAGGTTTCCAAATTTAGGCACACAGTGCATTTTTATCGTGTTTTTAATGCATTTTTAGTGCAGTTTTACCACAAAATTGCATGCCATTCTTTATGCCAGAAAAGTCATTGAGAATCCTGAAATTTTGTGCACATGTTGCTTTTTTCCTTTGCAAATTTGGTACAGAAATAAATTCACAGCATGTCAATTCTTTCAGTGTTTTTGCAGCATTTTTCCATCCCAGAAAGCATAGAATACGCATCAAAAACGCGACAAAAATGTGGGTTTTTTTGCCAAGTGATGCAGATTTGGTGCAGAAATTTCTGCAACCAAATACTGAGCCGTGTGCACAAAGCCTAAATCTCACCAGTGCTGCTGAACCCAGCACCTGCGGCATCTTCCTACAACAGTTTCATGGGCTTTGTTGCTATTTTATATTGTACTTTACAGCTCAATACATCGCAGATTATGTTTGTTGTTTGCACCTACTGAGAATGATGCAATAAAACTTTTAGGAGCAATAACTGTCACTCTTACCTTGTAATATAGACGTCTGATACACACGAACGCCATCACTGTACATATCAATGTGACGGAAACAATAACATCTACGTGAAGGATGGTCAGTAAATGTTACATATATTAAATTATAAATCTTGCCTAACGTGTCACATTACCCTATGGTTGAATCTTAGATCTACTTTTTGAAATAGTTTAGAACTATAATCTATTTCCTTATTTTTGGAGAAAAAAATAAGGAAATTAGCTCATGTGTTATTACATATAGGCTACTATTGGTCTGTTTACACTTACTGAAATTACCTGTCAGAAAAGGCCTTACAGTAATTCACATGTGACACAGTTATCTCAGAAATATCAGTAAGGCTACTTTCACACATCCGGTTTGAGCAGTGCGGCTCAATCCGGCTGTGAAACCTATGCAACGGATGCAGCGAAAACACCGCATCCTTTGCATATGTTTTTACATGCGGCCCGTCCGTTTTTTTCCGGTTGCGGCACACTACTGAGCATGCGCAGTGGAAAAAAACGCATGCGGCGTCCGGATGCGTTTTTTTCCGCATCGCGCCGCATCCGGCGTCCATAGGCATGCATTGAAAAATGCGCCGCAGCAGCCGGATGCGGCGCGATACGTTTTTTTTGCCGGACAAAAAAAACGTTGCAAGCTACGTTGCCTCCGGCCGCCGCTTTAACTAATTTTGCCGCATCCGGAAAAAAACGGATGCAACGCAAAGCCATCAGGTACAATCCGATAACAATGCAAATCTATAGGGATAAAACGGATGCGGTACCGGATCCGTTTTACCTGTTTTTTTCCGGATTGTACCTGATGGAAAAAAACTGATGTGTGAAAGTAGCCTAACTCTTCTATTTCTCTAAATAGGACATCGAAACATTCATTGGGCTGTTTTAGTCGAATACATTTCTGCAACAAGATTGTTATTTGTGAATATCCCCTAAGGCTACTTTCACACATCAGTTTTTTGGCATCAGGCACAATCCGGCGTGTGCCTGATGCAACAGATCCGGCGCAGAATATGAAAAAAACGTATGCGCCGGATCCGTCAAAAAAAGGATCTGGCGCATCCGTTTTTTTTTGTATCCATTTCATCTGTTTTTCTGCCGGATCCGTTTTTTCCAATAAATTGGAGCATGCTCAGTTTAAAAAACGGATCTGGCGGCCGCATCCGTTTTTTGCCGCATTATGCCGGCATCCATAGGCTTCCATTGTAAATCACGCCGGATCAGGCGCGATGCGTTTTTTTGTCAGAGATAAAAAACATTACAAGAGATGTTCTATTCAACCACCGCATTAGCCAATTACGACGGATGTGGCAAAAGCCGGATGCAACGCAATGCCATCCAGCATAATCCGGCTAATACAAATCAATGGGGATAAAACGGATCCGGCGCCGGATCCATTTTATCCATTTTTTTCCGGATTGTGCCTGATGGAAAAAAACTGATGTGTGAAAGTAGCCTAAAGCAGTTTGTCCACTATGAATTTTTAGTGAGTTTTTGACGATGTGTATTTTTGCTGCATCAAAAACCCAGCCTCTAATAGCTCCAACAAAGTAGCGGTACGTATTTCAAATTTGCAACATTTTAATTTCTCTTGCAGGTATGTGAAGTTTCTTGTGCAGATTTATCCAATAGACTTGCAATAGATGTGGAAAAGCCACAGGTAAAAAATGCACAAGTGTTTTTAGAGCGTTTCCTCTATGGAAATGCATAGAAAATAATAATAATATTTATTCACTTATATAGCGCTATTAATTCTACAGCGCTTTACATACATTGTCGTCACTGTCCCCATTGGGGCTCACAATCTAAATTCCTTATCAGTATGTCTTTAGAGTGTGGGAGGAAACCGGAGAACCTGGAGGAAACCCACGCAAACATGGGGAGAATATACAAACTCCTTGCAGATGTTGTCCTTAGTGGGACTAGAACCCAGGACCCCAGCGCTGCAAGACTGCAGTTCTAACCACTGAGCCACCGTGCCGCATGCAATCTGCTGACAGACTGTCAGCGTAGCACGCGTGTTCAGACCAACAGATGTCTGACGCACAACGAAAACGCACCACAAACAAGGGGGACACCGGGAATACAATAACAATGATGGGTTCTGGCACTAGTGAGAGGGTAGATGGGATACCTCCTACCCTTACCTGCCGCTGTATCCTGCACTCCTAGCCAGACCCTTTCCCTCACCTGTCGATGAGCAGGATCCTGAAGCCATGAGAGGCCCTGCAGTAATCCCTGGCTAGTGAGAGGGAAAGTAAGGCTCACTAGACCCACTGCTGCACTAATACATCATGAGGGTAGATGAGACAAATAGGGGAATAACAATCAAAATGCAGAACACACAACTTCAGGACGAATCCACAGCAGCTCCTTCCACCAAGGCGGCCAGAATACAAATGGTTTTGTATAATCAGCAAAGATTCCTGAGAAACCTTACTACTTAAACACAAAGGGCTACAGTGCTGCTGCAGAATGCACTGCTGGGAAACTGCTAGCAGCAAAATTGACATTAACTGTTTAAGCAACAAGAGGTTCCAGTCCTAAATCCATCACTAGTCTCTAAAAAAACAGGGAGACGACCGTGACATCTGCACATAACTAAATCAATAAAATATTGTCACAGCCAAATACCAGGAAGTATAAAAAAAGCAGCTTTATTTAAAACATGACATAGCAACAAGAGCCAAAAAATGCCGCTTCAAAAACGTAATGAAAAGGCATGTAAAAACTTCACATAAAAAAACTCATGTAAAAAATGCAAATTATGTAATTTACATAATAAATGTAGAAATAGTGCAGAAATTCTACAACATCAAAAACTCACCTTAGGCCTCCTTCACACATCTGTGTAAAAAGAGCACGTTTTGCATGGTCTGTTTTGGACATGCGTATGACCATCCATATGTCTGTGTGTGTCATCCGTGTGCCGTGTAAAAAATGTGCAAAGCCAGAAAAATTATAGATAGATAAATAGATAATGTAGATAGATGGATGGATGGATCGATAGATAACATATATAGAGAGATAGCTAGATGACTTGTACAGCAATATAGCAGAATTAATAAATAATTAACGGAAAAAAAAATGTGGGGTTTCCTCTATTTTTCATAACCAGCACCGGTACAGCATCAGCTATGGGCCCAACCCTCAGCCCAGGGAGTATTCATCTATAGCTATTCATCAATTTACCTACTCTATGTATTCTAGCTATCATCTATGTATCTATCATTTTTCTAGAGGCAGGGCTCCTCCTTCCACCTCCCCCATTATTTCTGCATAAAATCTTATAAACACCAACTGTCACTTCCTATCTCAGTACTATAAAAAATCTGTCTTCATTGAAGACAGATTTCACCCAGAAATTGAGAATTTTGAGAATGAAACATGAGTCCAGGAGGAGAAAAAAACAAATTTGTCTAATAAGAAATATTACAAAGTTGTTTATTTTCATGAGTACTATAGATTTATAAAATAAGAATGTCAATGATGGTAAAACGTTATATAAGGCTGCTTTCACACTACGTTTTTTTAACATGCGTCATGAACGTTTTTTTAACGCAAAAACAGAAGCAGTGCAAATGCATTTTCATTTGGACTCGCGTCAACATGCGTTCACATACGTTTGCGTGCGTTATAGTTTGTGTGCGTTATAGTTATCCAGCGACTTGCAGTTTTTCAACTTTTTTCAAAAACACTACTTGTAGCGTTTTTGAGCTGCGTTCAAATACTGTTTTTCACTGGATCCTGAATATACTGCATGCAAACGCATGTGAACGCTGGCATGCTGATAGACAGGATCCTGCTTGCTCTACTGAGCATGCCCAGAAACCAGCCTCGCGTGATCAGTCCCTCTCTCTCCCCCTCCCTCTCTCCCCCTCCCTCTCCGCCCCTCTCTCTCTCTCTCTCACCCCTCTCTCTCTTCCCCGCCTGAGAGCTGCGGACGCTCGTAACCAAGGTAAATATCGGGTAACCAAGCAAAGCGCTTCGCTTAGTTACCCGATGTTTACCTTGGTTACATGTGCAGGGAGCAGGCAGCCCGGCTTCTAGCAGCTGCGGACGCTCGTAACCAAGGTAAATATCGGGTATCCAAGCAAAGCACTTCGCTTAGTTACCCGATGTTTACCTTGGTTACAAGCCTCCGCAGCTGTCAGATGCCGGCTCCCAGTCTATCACGTTCAGTTCCCCTCACTCCCGATCACATGACTTCAATGCCCGCCCACAAACTTCAAGTGACAGGATCCTGCAAAATAACACATGCGTTTGCATGCGTTTTTCTTTGTAAAAACAGGATCCACTTTTACAGCAAAAAAACGTTCATGACGCATGTTAAAAAAACGTTATGATGTTATATAAATAAAAAAATAAATTAGGGTAAATAAAACAAAGAAAGGAACTAAAAAGGAAAACAAAGCAGATGTCAGTCAGCGGCTGTTTCTAGCTCCATCCCAGTCAAAAAAAAAAAAAAAAAGTCAAATTTTTAAAAATAATTGTTACAGAAAGGGAAGCATAATTTACAATTAAATGAATTGCCCTTTGTGGTCATAATTTGATATAAAATATGAAAAATAGACACATACTTCCCTTTTTTCAATTAACATTTTTGCCAATAGTAGCCAAAAAGAAGCAAAACATATTAATGACTTAAAAATAAAGTTGTCTGTATGATAAAAAAAACGCGGAAAAAAATGCAATATCTGAACAAGAAAATGTTTTCGAGCTCTGAAAACTGAATGTAGGAAAAATCCCATAAATGTGCCTGATCATGAAAAAGGGAAAGTACTCTAGTTGTAAATTGGTTAAAGGGAACCTGTCACCAGATTTGGTGACTATAAGCTGCGGCCACCACCAGTGAGCTTTTATATACAGCGTTCTAACATACAATATATAAGAGCCCAGGCCGCTGTGTAGAACATAAAAAAAACACTTTATAATACTTACGTAAACACGATGCAGACAGGTCGGATGGGTGTCTCCATTCTCCGTGTGCATCACCTCCTCTTTCGGCCATCTTTGTCCTCCTTCTAAAGTCGGGGTGCATGACGTGTACTACGTCATACACACTATCCAGCATTGAAGTCCCACGCAGGCTCACTACAATACTTTGATCTGCCCTGTTCAGAGCAGATCAAAGTGTGCCTGCGCAGGACCTCAATGCCGGCGAGACTGGATGACATAGGACGCGTCATGCACTCAGGCTTCAGAAGAAGGAGGACAAAGATGGCCAAAAGAGGAGGTGCTGCACCAGGAGAACGGAGACACCCATCCGACCCTTCTGCACCATTCCGATTGTTTAAGTATTATAAAATCATTTTTACGTTCTACACAGCGGCCTGGGCTCTTATATACAGCATGTTAGAATGCTGTATATAAGAGCACAGGGTGGTGGCCGCAGCTTATAGTCACCAAATCTGGTGACAGGTTCCCTTTAAATGCGATCTGTCACCACTTTGACCTTTTTAAACTATTAATGTGGGCATACAGGTTATAGAATGCTGAAAACTGTCATATCTGTCTGCCTCATATCAGATGCCTTGTTGTTGAAATATCATCTTCTATCACTTTATGTAAATGAGCTCTTCCAGGCTATGGGGCTGATGCTGCCTGGAAGATAACTCCATCTGCAGAGATTATCTATATATATAATTGCCTTATTCTGTCTGTCTGTCTGTCTGTCTGTCATGCTCCAAAATTGTGTCTTTACGGTGGCACAAAGCTGATTGGCCGCTGGGTTCGCCATGGCCCCGCCCCCCCACACGGATTGGCCTCTCGCCCCGGCTCTCTGCAGGCCCCGCCCCCCTCACGCAATGCACGCTCGCTCTGGCCCCGCCCCCGCACGCATTCCCCCAACTGACACGGAGCCCCAGGTGAGTACACACACACACACACATCAGATCACACTCACTCTCACACACACCTCACACACACATCACATCCACACACTCACAACATCCTGGGATATCGCTTGCTTCTCGGCGGCGGTACTGTGCTGTGAGCTTTCAGGACCTTCCGGAGGATCACATGGCCGGAAGCATGTGGTATCTCCGGATGTTGTGAGTATGAGCGCCTATGTGTAATATCGTCAATGTGTGTGTGCGTGAGTGTATGCGATCGGGTGGGTGTGAGTGTATGCGATCGGGTGGGTGTGAGTGTATGCGATCGGGTGGGTGGGTGTGAGTGTATGCGATCGGGTGGGTGTGAGTGTGAGTGTATACGATCGGATCTGTGAGTGGCGGCAGAGGAGCACGGCGTGCTGGAGGAGGCTGGAAGGAGAGAGGCTGATCCTGGGGAAGGCTGGGAGGGGGGAGGCTGAGAGAAGAGAGGCTAATGTTGGGGGAGGCTGAGGCTGGGGTAGGCTGTGAGGAGAGAGGCTGTTGCTGCGGGCAGAGAGGCTGATGCTGCGGGCACAGAGGCTGATGCTGCGGGCACAGAGACTGATGCTGCGGGCAGAGAGGCTGATGCTGCGGGCAGAGAGGCTGATGCTGCGGGCAGAGAGGCTGATGCTGCGGGCACAGAGGCTGATGCTGCGGGCACAGAGGCTGATGCTGCGGGCAGAGAGGCTGATGCTGCGGGCAGAGAGGCTGATGCTGCGGGCAGAGAGGCTGATCCTGCGGGCACAGAGGCTGATGCTGCGGGCACAGAGGCTGATGCTGCGGCCAGCATGGGGGATGGAGCACTATGGGGGGTGCGCAGCATGGGGGATGGAGCACGATAGGGAGTGCGCAGCATGGCGGATGGAGCACGTTTGGGAGTGCGCAGCATGGCGGATGGAGCACGTTTAGGAGTGCGCAGCATGGGAGATGGAGCACGATGGGGAATGCGCAGCATGGGGGATGGAGCACGATGGGGAATGCGCAGCATGGGGGATGGAGCACGATGGGGGGTGCGCAGCATGGGGGATGGAGCACGATGGGGGGTGCGCAGCTTAGGGGATGGAGCACGATGGGGGGTGCGCAGCTTGGGGGATGGAGCACGATGGGGGGTGCGCAGCATGGAGGATGGAGCACGATGGGAGGTGCACACCTCCCCCAACACACACACACACACGCGCACTGCACAACACACACACACTGGGAAACACAAACACCGCCCTACACAGACACCCACACACACAGACAACGCTGCACACACACAACACCCAACACACAAACACCGCGGCATACATAAATATACGCACATACCGCGCAATACACACACTGCACAAAACATACCTCCCCCCAAAACACACTCAAACCACGCAACACACACACAATGCTACAGACACACAGCGCTCCACAAACAACGCAACACACGCAACACACACAACGCAACACACAAACAACACCGCTCTCACCCCCCGCCACACCCAGACAACACCCAGAACATGTACAGCGCCCTACACAAACACTTGGTAACTACACACAACAACATCTATATATATAACAAAAATCATACATGAACTACACAATACGTAAATTCTAGAATACCCGATGCGTAGAATCGGGCCACCTTCTAGTTTTAAATAAAAGTGGCGTTACCAGTGTGAGACAAGTAACTGACACAGAACAGGAGAACTGAAATTAATCTTCTAGCAAACACATTTTTTGCAGCTCCCTGAGCTCTGCTTCATTGCAACGATATTGCAACACGGTCTGCCTGTGAGATGGAGGCAGAAGCTGAGAGGCACCTGCAGCAGTGTCAGTTATAATCACACACAGCTCTGTAGTGAGAGCAGAACAGCGGCCATCACACATCACACTGGTAACGCCCCTTTTGTTTAAAATAAGCTCTGGAGGCGGAGTTATCTTCCAGGCAGTGTCCTCCCAATAGACTGGAAGAACTCATTTACATAAAGTGATAAAAGATGATTTATGCACAACAAGGCCTCTAATATGAGACATATGTGGAGCCCTGGACAAGCCAGGTCGTCACAGAACAACACCAACACACCCCACACTCCCGGTCAGGCACACCTAAGTCAGACAAAAACGCTTGTTGCCTTCCTCCAGGGGCTGATGTCCACACCAGGGGGTGGGCCAGGCGGTTGGTCCTGCCCACCGAGGAGTACACAGTCCTGGAGGCGGGAAAAGTGAAGGAGTTCAGTTTGGAAGTGAAAGTGAGAGGAAGGAAAGTGGTAGAGGAGCAGACTGAAGTTGGTCCGGGTGTGTGGCCCGGACGGATCAACAAGGTTGGCAGACGGTGGTGACCTTCTGCAGGAGTGGTCTATTGGAGCTTGCCGTAAGGACCGTGGACGGGCGGTGGCCCGGCGGTACCGGACCGGTACGCAAAAAGAAGCCAGCACCATCCGGCAGGGGCTTACGGACCCCGGCAAGGCTAGGAGTCACCGTGAATTTGCCAGATCCGTTAGCGAAGGGAACCTCCTGGGTTTCCCAGCAGCCAAGTCCCGACAGAAGGCAACAGTCCAACCGAGAGAGGGAAACACAGTCACCGCCAAGACTAAAGTTCCCAGGACCAGAGCCTGCGGGCAAAAGGGGCTCCTTCAGCACCCATCCAAGCTGGGGAGCGGGTTACCAGTGGGAACCCATTGGAACCGTACACGTTACACAGGTGCAGGGAAAGGCAGTCACCATCAACCAGCTGGGAGGAGAAACACCGCAGCCGTCTGTGGGACCCATCCATCCAGCCGATTGTTTTACCGGAGACTCTGTGTACATCATTGGCTGAGTGAGTACCACCGTGCCGTACGGCACAGCGCTGCCCCCGCGACCCTGCACCTCACCAGGCCCCGTAACCCGCCTGCCATCCATCCCTACCCCATCACCGGGCCCCGGGACAACCAACACCCTACCCACGGAGGGGAGAACTAACATCCAGGCTGCTCCCTGTCATCACTCCCGGGATCCCCCGCCCAGAGCAGCGGTGGTGTCACCAATCTCACCACAACCGTGGGTGGCGTCACGGACAATACCAAACCCCCACAATCAAATTCCCCTTTTCACTCACGGGCGAGGAACGCCGCTCGAGTCCCCGGAATCCGGCCCACCGCTCGAGCCACCACCGAGCAGCAGCAGCCGGACCCAAGCAGTGGGAGAGCGCAGTGTCCCCTCCTCCGCCCGCGACAACTTGGCGTCACGAACAGGATCTTACCACTCTGCCGTCTGGTAGAGGTGCGCCTTGTGACCGCCGGAGGTGCCCGGCCGAAAAATTTGAGAAGCCGCCATTTTGGGCGCGAAAAGTCCCCGCTCGAGCGTCTCCTCGAGCAGTGGAGGCGCGAAAGCCGAAACCCCGCCCCTGTAGAGGAGGTGCCAGAGAGACACTAAGGGGGGGCGGATGGCATCCGGCCACATGTGAACCGCGGCTGTGGAAGCAGGGACGCCAGGACTCTGCAAGTATTTGGTTCCTGGAATACCGCTGCGCGAGATGTCCCGTCCGTCCGGCACCGCTGATGACGACGGCTCCGGCAGTCCGCCCGGCCGCAACGACAGCGAAGCACCCATCCCGTTAGGGAATCTGGGGCCGTTCCTGGACTGGGGTCAAGGGGTGCTGCCCACTTCTTAGGGGCTTTTTTTAAAGATGTATGGTGTGCACATGGCCAAACAAAAAGGGGGGGGTTTTGAGGTGCAAATGTGAGGACCAAAGTCCAGAAACACAGTCAGAATTACAACACTGCACTCTCAAGAGCAAAAATGAAGACTGAGCTCCCTCTTCCCTCTCCTGACCTACCTTCCACCATTAACAGACTCAATTACATATACATGTGGCCAGCATGTCCCTAGCGCTGCGTGTTTTCCTCTAAGTCCATAGTACAACACACTGCGCATGCGCGGGCGCTTCTCTTGCATACTCAACGGTACCACATAAAACCTAATGCTGACGCATATCCTAACCGCGCATGCGCGGACGGCATTGGGCACTTCCGGATGGCGGCGTTAAATAGCCGGCTAACCCTAACATACAGCGCATTCAGCCACATCCTGGGAAGGAGGCAGCAAGGTATGTCCACATTGCTCTGGAGGGTGACCGCAAATACTATTATGCAGACTTTTAATACAACTCTAATTTCCTTTAGAGGTTTCAGTCCACCATTGCATAGTAACCCCTGATGAACAAGCCACAGGTACTGCAGCTTTTTTCTTGAATACAAACAGACTGAATATCAGTCTTTACTCTTTCCACTATATGATGATCCTTGTACTATATGGTGTTGTATTCTTTTTACTAGGCATTTAGCCCTATACCAATCGTATACACTCTACTATGGCATTCTGGTCATTTATTCTACTTTTTTACAGATGGAAATTCCTTTTACCTTATAGCTAGCGCTACATTACAAACAAGAATCCCCATTCTCTACAAGCTTAAGGTAGTAACTTGACTAGAGGTTTGCTTATAGAGAAAAAAATGTACACTACATGTGGCTCTTAATACACCTTGTATTCTCTAAGGTACAGCATATGAAATATCACCTTAAATTCCATACACACCTCCGAGGACGTGTATTCCCTTTAAAGGGTAACAAAACAGATATCTAAACACATATCAAGGACTATTTACATGAGATGTGTACATAATAAGTCACATGTTTGTATAACATTTATTTACAGAAATTGTTCACTTTGAGCTCAAACCAGCCATATTCTTGGTGGACCTCCTCTATTACATATATCCCTGCACCTGCAGAATCTCCTTTATAAAAGTCAAATCTCCTACTTGAAGGTATGCCAATGCCTCTTATTTTCCTCTTACTTCTTCCTCTTTTTTCTTCTCCCTTTTCTTTCCCCTTCCCCCCCCCCCTCCCTTTCCCTCCATGCTAAGCTACTATCTTTTCTTAACAAATAACTCTTTACTCTTTATATCTTTTCCTCACCTTGTTTTCACTTTTTGTCGTCTCAAATGCATCAAGACCATACCTCTCATGGTTTTGGGTTATTTATTTGTATATATGTAAATATTGTATATTATTGTATAAAACTGATTATCATTTTTTCCTTCATCCTAGTGACTAGGCGTGAGAAAGGCCTGCTATTTGGCCGAAACGTTCCCCTGTCACATTTTCAATAAAAATAAAACTACAAGAATTTTGCAAAGAACTAGCTTTGTTCAGTCTTCATTTTTGCTCTTGAGAGTGCAGTGTTGTAATTCTGACTCACTTCTTAGGGGCAGCATCAGGGACAGGTTATTTGGGTGGGTGACTGAAGGACCCGTTCTGTTGCCGTTATTAAAAGTGTTTTATTGCTGTTGCAACGGTTGAAGTGTTATGCCTCCCGTAAGGGAAGTTGTATGAAAAAGAAAAAAAAAATGCATGTGTGAAAATGTTTAAAAAAATGTTTTATTCTTTTTCAGTTCGTGAAAAATAAAACCGGTGATGGACGGGCAGCCCGCGGACGGTCCACTTTTTGATTGATGTGTGCACTTCTCCAGATAATATCCGATTTGGGCGGGTTATGCACATGATTCCCCCTCCCCACCGCCTGTTCCTCCCTCTCTCTGGCTGTATGCAAATTTCTCTATTCAGTAACACGGCGTCGGAGTTGGCCCCTGCGCATAGCGCTTATCTCCGGCACCATGATTTTGAAGCCCGCATTACCTAGTTTTGTGCCTGAGAGGGCGGCGCATGCGCCCTCGCTTCTTCAGATCTCGTTGTGACCGAGGGAGCGCGCGCGGTCACAACAGGACTGGAGAACAGATAATCTTACCCCGATTAGCTGCAGCTACGATATCGTCTGCTAATCGGTAAGATCAGCTGTTCTCCAGTTCTGTTGTAACCGTGCGTGCTCCCGCACTCACAACGAGATCTCAAGAAGCGAGGGTGCATGCGCCACCCTCTCAGGCACAAAACTGGGTAATGCGGGCTTCAAAAACATGGCGCCGGAGATAAGCGCTATGCTCAGGCGCCAACTTGGATGCCGTGTTACTGAATAGAGAAATTTGCATACAGCCAGAGAGAGGGAGGAACAGGCGGCGGGGGAGGCGGGCCAGGAATCATGTGCATAACCCGCCCGGATATTATCTGGAGATGTGCAACTGTCAATCAAAAACATGATGAATTTTTAAACTTCATAAACTTGGATTTCACAGCCTAAACACCTGAGCTGCCCACTAATGGTATGTACACAATGTGCCTGATAGTGCCTGTACTGCACTGGCTGCACCTTATATACCAAAATCCTGATGTTTGGTTCCCTTTAATTATTTTGACTTCTGTCCTGATATCTTGTAGAGCAGGTGTTTAGAGAGTGATGAACTTGTACTTTGGACTGGATTCTTTTCCATAATTACGTATCCTGGTCTTAATTTAGGACCAGACATCTGTTCCGCATTTTCTTAAAATCAAGTAACCTCTACACGATTTTAGTTTAGAATCTTTTTCCCCTTTTGTCCTTCATGTAGATCTGATTTGTGCAGATCTTTAAGGGAAAAAAAAGCGTTGACAAGGTTCATCACATTCTGCATTAGGTGATAAAAAAAGCTTAAGGTGGCTGTTCAGAAAGTAAAAAATATTTTTAGAAGAACTGGTTTTGTGAGAGAATACAAGCCATTTTGTATTCTATAGAAACCCTCTTGTCTTATAACTGAATGATGTCATAGAGTTCAGCCAGCAATGATGGGCTGGGAAGTTTCACTTTTCTACACACACCCCTGCGGCTCTTATTGGTGCACTGTAATTTCTTTGTTTGGGATACTATATAAGCTGATCACATGATGTAATAAAACATAAACTCTCACTACACTATGCTTGACTGTGCTGTATTGCTTTCTCCAAGCGCTTGTAAATCAGATCTTATTAATTTGGAGTTCCAAGGGCACAGAACTAGAGTATTTCGTTAAAAAAAAAGCCTTCACCAATTCCCTGCGGCTCCCATTACAACACTTACCCAGTATCCTCACGTCTCTTCTTCATGGTCCCTGGTCCTTAACACACCGGAAAGAGCCAGAAATGTCCACTCCGTGAATAGGTCATTGTTGTGGCCAGTAATTAGCTGAGGGGTTTATTTGGCAGTGTGAAGTGCTGCATGTGGATACGCCAGGAATATTAGCAGCACTGAGCCTGATGTCCTTTTTTCAATCAGTAAAAGTCTTACTCCACTAGCCTTATAAACAGTTTTCCATATTTAGATTTTTTAATGCGGTTTTTGAAGTCAAAGCCAAGAGTAGAAAACTGAAATATCTAAATGCTGCCTATATCAGACCACACTTATGGTGGTGCGAGAGGCATGTGGAGCGTTCATCAACCAGTGCACGCTGCACTTTGAGCTACAAGCCCACCAGTTTTCTTCAGACCAGGCCAAATTGGCATTCCTAATGTTACACCTCGTTGGGGAGGGTTTTGCCTGGGTCAGTCCCCTGTGGGAGAGAGGTAACCCAGTTAACGCTGAGGTCCTGGAATTCCTGGAGGCCTTCCAGAACGTTTTTGATGAGTCGGGCAGTGACGCTTCTGCTATGTCCTCTCTTCTGTAGCTGCATCAAGGAGTTCAGGCTCTGTGTCAGTATGCAGTTCAATTCCGCACCCTCTCCTCAGAACTGGGATAGAATAATCAGGAACGGGTGGCCAACTTTTGGGAAGGTCTATTTGGGAGGTTTAGGGATGAACTGGCCGGCCGTGATATTCCTTCTCAATTGGATTATCTGATTTCCATAGTTGATCCAAGTCGATCGCAGAATCCAAGAACGTTCCATGGAGCTATCACAAGAAAGGCAACCTATGTACCTGGCTACAACCATCCAGGGGCCCCCGGTTTCCCAGTTTCCAGTTCCCGCCCCAGCTCCTACACCTATGCAGGTTGATTGTATCAAGACGTCCAAGCAATGACGAGAACATCGCCAAGCCATGGGTTTGTGTTTCTAATGTGGAAGAGCAGAACACTTCATCTATGCTTGTCCTGTGAAGCTAGGACCCTCTTGCTTTGGGCAGGCAGGAGGGGCCAACCCTCGGTAAAAACAATCTCTCGACTTCTTTGACGCTGTCCATGTTCGTATCGTATGGAGGAATTTGGTTCTCTGAGACAGCGCACCTAGATTCCGGATCCGCTGGAAACTTCATACAGCAAGCTATGGTGGATCAATACAGAGTCCCATCCGGCGCCTTCAGAATCCCTTGTTGGTGTCATCTGTTGATGGAGTACTCTTCTCCGAACCCATATGCTTAGTTTCTGAACCATTGGAACTACGAGTGTGAACTTTACATTCGGAGAAGATCTTCTTCCTGGTGCTACTAAAATGTCTTACCCACTTTTTGTGGGTCTGCCTTGGCTCCGTACTCATGATCCAGTTCTGGAAATCTTGAGAGGTGCTCCGTTGGGGGCAGAATTGTCACAAAAGTTGTCTGGTCAGTGCTCATCCATCCAGGTCTTCTAAGGTACCACTTAGCCCTCTGCTTCTGCTTCCTGCCTGTCGGCCTGCTGCTGTTGACTTCAACGAGAGGATAAAGGAATCCCAATGTGTCCCTGAATCCTATGAGATGACTTCTCTGGAACTGCGTCCGTCTGTCATTCAGAGGCTGGGGAAAAGCATCTCAAGCAACAGTCATCTGACCTACCCCTTCTACCAGCCGATTCTTTACCGATCTACTCCGAAACCATCATTCTGGTGAAAAAAATTCCTTATGGCCTGGTGAAGAGGGAGTGGAAGGGGGGGTACTGTAGTGCCAGAGTCCCTACATGATCCCGTGTAGTGACCCTGAAGCCATCTGGGAGCTACAAGGTTCTGCATCCCAACCAGGATGCAGGGCCTATCCCCTAGTGCCCCGGAAGACCAGTGCCAGTCACACACAAACACTCCAGGTAATGCCAGTTTTCCCCAACAATCACCCATAGAATGGTACAAAGCTAGGGTCGGACCAATGTATGGACGCCTAGAAGTTGAGCCAGTCCACTAGTTGACCTGGTGGGAGGGGCAGACAGTGGACAGTCAGAGTAGTCGGAGTAGAGAGAAGAGAGAGTGAAGGTGGATGTGAGGAGATGCACTGACTTGGTGTGAACAGTAACCTTGCGCCCAAGAGAGGGTAGTTGCCGGTGGAGTATGGCGGAGTACTCCCGGAACTACGCACCAACAGGGTACAGGACCCTAGGTCAGGCAGAAGCTCCAGGCAGGCCTGATAACACCTGCACAGCAAGGGAACCATCAAGGACCTCGCTGACCCTAAAAATCCGAAACTCAGTAGCAAAGAGAGAGTCGGGGACAGGACCAGAGACTCCAACCCCACAGGGTTCATGCTACCGTCATACGGACAGCAGTGGAAAAATCCCCAGACAGGGACCCCCAGTTGCTCTACGCCACTGAGACCCAATAACCAGAGACACGTGCAGGGGAAGAAAGTACCAGATTACTACACTGGCACTGGGAAAAAGGAAACCTGATGGTGAAACCAGCCGGCCTCGGGTGAGCAGTTACTACCAGAAAGTGAGTAAAAGAACCAGTTGCACTGAACCCCTTGTGTGGACTACCTTCTTCTAACAACCGTCATTACACCTACCCTCTGGGGCCCGGCCCTGCTTGCAGAGGGTCTAACCTCCAGGCTGCCATTAGCACCAGCCCCAGTAGTGGACATTGCGCAGCGGCGGCTCCAGCTACATAGTCGCAACACCACAAGTGGTGTCATGTGTGAACACTATTCTAATCCCCTGTAAATATTCCCCTTTATAAAAAGGGCCCAGGGCATGGAACCGGGCAACGGCCACCAAAGTGAGATTCCCCAGATATTCACTGCCCGTGACCGAGTACCCTATAACCCTGGGCGTCACAACTGCCTCTCCCCTCCAGCAGTGACACTGACTCACTCACTGCTGATTGTACTATACTGCACCCTGCCTCGTTTCCCTGTCATCCTCCGCATGATTCCCTGCTGCCTCCTTCTCTTGGGGCCTGTGCACACCACAGAGGTCCCCAGGGAGCAAAGTCCTGGACACTGCTCTGAGAGTGGCACCTGGTGTCTTCCAGCAGTCAAACCCTTTCTCACAATCTTGAGCTGTGGTATACCCAGTAGACACTTACTTAATCCCCCCCTCATCAAGTTAAACCCGGGTCTCCCCTGTAGTCCAGTGTTTCACTCATGCTTGCTGTCTCAACACTGATGAGTGTTACAATAGTAATCCATTGACGGATCGTTTTCCATAGGCTCCAACGTTAAAACGATAACGGATACAGCTGGAATCAGTTTTTTTAAATATGGACAAAAAATTTGCATGTACACAACTTTTTTGCCAATAGATTGCTGCTGGATCCCTTCTAATAAATGTTACTAGGCAGATGAACATAGTCTCATTTTAAGGGCACGCTCACAGTTGCATATATAAAATTGGTCCCATTTTCATACAGAAAAGTTGGATGCGTGAAATCCATTTTGTATTCCATGTATCATGCGAGTGCTATGTGAGTGTGCGATTTTATTCTCACCTAGCATCCGTATGCCATGCGTATGCCATCCGTACAGCAACTATTACTCTACTGTCAGTGTTCTATGCTACAGAATCTATATATATAATTGCCTTATTCTGTCTGTCTGTCTGTCTGTCTGTCTGTCTGTCTATCTGTCTGTCTATCTGTCTGTCATGCTCCAAAATTGTGTCCTTACGGTGACACAAAGCTGATTGGCCGCTGGGCTCGCCATGGCCCCGCCCCCCCACACGGATTGGCCACTCGCCCAGGCTGCGTCCCCACACGGATTGGCCAGCCGCTCGCCCAGGCTCCGCCCCCCCCACAGATTGGCCTCTCGCCCCGGCACCCTGCAGGCATTGGCAATTCGGCCACGCCACGCCCCGCCCCCCTCACGCAATGCACGCTAGCTCTGGCCCCGCCCCCTCCCTCCCCCCGCGCATTCCCCGAACTGACACGGCTGTCACGGAGGTGAGTACTGTACTCCCCCCCCCCGGCCCCCGCTCGCACGGGAGTGGTGTGGATACGTTGGTAACCATGCTCGCATGGTTACAAGCGCATCAAGGTCCTGCGCACATAACAGCACACACACAAACATACACACACATCAGATCACACTCACTCTCACACACACCTCACACACACCTCACACACACCTCACACACACCTCACATCGCATCCACACACTCACAGCATCCGGCGATATCGCTTGCTTCTCGGCCTCGATGTGACCTTCCAGGACCTGACGGAGCATCACATGGCCTGAAGCATGTGGTATATACCGGATGTTGGGACTGTGAGCGCGTATGTGCGATATCGTCAGTGTCTGTGTGTGTGAGTGTATGCGATCGGGTGTGTGTGAGTGGATGCGATCGGGTGTTTGTGAGTGGATGCGATCGTGTGTGTGTGAGTGGATGCGATCGGGTGTGTGTGAGTGGATGCGATCGGGTGTGTGTGAGTGGATGCGATCGGGTGTGTGTGAGTGGATGCGATCGGGTGTGTGAGTGTCGGCAGAGGAGCACGGCGTGCTGTAGGAGGCTGGGAGCAGAGAGGCTGATCATGGGGAAGGCTGGGAGGGGGAGGCTGATGCTGGGGGAGACTGGGAGGGGAAGGCTGATGCTGAAGGAGGCTGGGAGGGGGAGGCTGGGAGGAAGGAGGCTGGGAGGAGAGAGGCTGATCCTGGGGAAGGCTGAGAAGGGGAGGCTGATGCTGAGGGAGGCTGGAAGGAGAGAGGCTGATGCTGGGGAGGCTGGAAGGAGAGAGGCTGATGCTGGGGGAGGCTGGAAGAAGAGAGGCTGATGCTGGGGGAGGCTGATGCTGGGGGAGGCTGGGAGGAGAGAGGCTGATGCTGGGGGAGGCTGGAAGAAGAGAGGCTGATGCTGGGGGAGGCTGATGCTGGGGGAGGCTGGGAGGAGAGAGGCTGATGCTGGGGAAGGCTGGGAGGAGAGAGGCTGATGCTGGGGACAGAGAGGAGAGGCTGATGCTGGGAGGAGAGAGGCTGATGCTGGGAGGAGAGAGGCTGATGCTGGGATGAGAGAGGCTGATGCTGGGAGGAGAGAGGCTGATGCTGGGGGAGGCTGGGACGAGGGAGGCTGATGCTGGTGGAGGCTGATGCTTGGGGAGGCTGATGCTGGGGGAGGCTGGAAGGAGAGAGGCTGATGCTGGTGGAGGCTGATGCTTGGGGAGGCTGATGCTGGGGGAGACTGGGAGGGGAAGGCTGATGCTGAGGGAGGCTGGGAGGGGGAGGCTGGGAGGAAGGAGGCTGGGAGGAGAGAGGCTGATGCTGGGGACAGAGAGGAGAGGCTGATGCTGGGAGGAGAGAGGCTGATGCTGGGATGAGAGAGGCTGATGCTGGGAGGAGAGAGGCTGATGCTGGGGGAGGCTGGGAGGGGGAGGCTGATGCTGGGGGAGGCTGGGACGAGGGAGGCTGATGCTGGTGGAGGCTGATGCTTGGGGAGGCTGATGCTGGGGGAGGCTGGAAGGAGAGAGGCTGATGCTGGTGGAGGCTGATGCTTGGGGAGGCTGATGCTGGGGGAGACTGGGAGGGGAAGGCTGATGCTGAGGGAGGCTGGGAGGGGGAGGCTGGGAGGAAGGAGGCTGGGAGGACAGAGGCTGATCCTGGGGAAGGCTGGGAACGGGAGGCTGATGCTGAGGGAGGCTGGAAGGAGAGAGGCTGATGCTGGGGGAGGCTGGAAGGAGAGAGGCTGATGCTGGTGGAGGCTGATGCTTGGGGAGGCTGATGCTGGGGGAGACTGGGAGCGGAAGGCTGATGCTGAGGGAGGCTTGGAGGGGGAGGCTGGGAGGAAGGAGGCTGGGAGGAGAGAGGCTGATCCTGGGGAAGGCTGGGAAGGGGAGGCTGATGCTGAGGGAGGCTGGAAGGAGAGAGGCTGATGCTTGGGGAGGCTGGAAGGAGAGAGGCTGAGGCTGGGAGGAGAGAGGCTGATGCTGGGGAAGGCTGATGCTGAGGGAGGCTGGGAGGGGAAAGCTGATGCTGGGGAAGGCTGGGAGGACGGAGGCTGGGAGGAGAGAGGCTGATCCTGGGAAAGGCTGGGAGAGGGAGGCTGATGCTGGAGGAGGCTGGAAGGAGAGAGGCTGATGCTGGCGGAGGCTGATGCTGGGGGAGGCTGGAAGGAGAGAGGCTGATGCTGGTGGAGGCTGATGCTTGGGGAGGCTGGGAGAGGGAGGCTGATGCTGAGGGAGGCTGGGAGGAGGGAGGCTGGGAGAGGTAGGCTGAGAGAAGAGAGGCTGATGCTGGGGGAGGCTGATGCTGGGGGAGGCTGGGAGAGGGAGGCTGATGCTGGGGGAGGGTGGGAGGAGGGAGGCTGGGAGGAGAGAGGCTGATGCTGGGGAAGGCTGGGAGGAGAGAGGCTGATGCTGGGGACAGAGAGGAGAGGCTGATGCTGGGAGGAGAGAGGCTGATGCTAGGATGAGAGAGGCTGATGCTGGGAGGAGAGAGGCTGATGCTGGGAGGAGAGAGGCTGATGCTGGGGGCAGAGAAGCTGATGCTGGGGGCAGAGAGGCTGATGCTGGTGCAGCATGGGGGATGGAGCACGATGGGGGGTGCGCAGCATCGGGGATGGAGCATGATGGGGGGTGCGCAGCATCGGGGATGGAGCATGATGGGGGGGGTGCGCAGCATCGGGGATGGAGCACGATGGGGAGTGCGGAGTATGGCAGATGGAGCACGTTTGGGAGTGTGCAGCATGGCGGATGGAGCACGTTTGGGAGTGCGCAGCATGGCGGATGGAGCACGTTTGGGAGTGCGCAGCATGGGAGATGGAGCACGATGGGGGGTGCGCAGCATAGGGGATGGAGCACGATGGGGAGTGCGCTGCATGGGGGATGGAGCACGATGGGGAGTGCGCTGCATGGGGGATGGAGCACGTTTGGGAGTGCGCACCTCCCCCCAACACACACACACACACACACACACACGCGCGCGCACTGCACAACACACCACATACCACACACACACACACTGGGAACCACAAACAACTGCCCTACACAGACACCCACACACACAGACAACGCTGCACACACACAACACCCAACACACAAACACCGCGGCACACACAAATATACGCACATACCGCACAACACACACATTGCACAAAACATACCTCCCCCCAAAACACACCACACACACACAAACCGCGCAACACACACACAACGCTACAGACACACAGCGCTCCACAAACAACGCAACACACGCAACACACATACAACACCGCTCTCACCCCCCGTCACACCCAGACAACACCCAGAACATGTACAGCGCCCTACACAAACACTTGGTAACTACACACAACAACATCTATATATATATATATATATATATAACAAAAATCATACATGAACTACACAATACGTAAATTCTAGATAACCCGATGCGTAGAATCGGGCCACCTTCTAGTCTATATATATAATTGCCTTATTCTGTCTGTCTGTCTGTCTGTCTATCTGTCTATCTGTCTGTCTATCTGTCTGTCTGTCATGCTCCAAAATTGTGTCCTTACGGTGACACAAAGCTGATTGGCCGCTGGGCTCGCCATGGCCCCGCCCCCCCACACGGATTGGCCGCTCGCCCAGGCTGCGCCCCCACACGGATTGGCCAGCCGCTCGCCCAGGCTCCGCCCCCCCCCACAGATTGGCCTCTCGCCCCGGCACCCTGCAGGCATTGGCAATTCGGCCACGCCACGCCCCCCTCACGCAATGCACGCTAGCTCTGGCCCCGCCCCCTCCCTCCCCCCGCGCATTCCCCGAACTGACACGGCTGTCACGGAGGTGAGTACTGTACTCCCCCCCCCCCCCCCCCGCGCATTCCCCGAACTGACACGGCTGTCACGGAGGTGAGTACTGTACTCCCCCCCCCCGGCCCCCGCTCGCACGGGAGTGGTGTGGATACGTTGGTAACCATGCTCGCATGATTACAAGCGCATCAAGGTCCTGCAAGATCCACACGCACACACATAACAGCACACACACAAACATACACACACATCAGATCACACTCACTCTCACACACACCTCACACACACCTCACACACACCTCACATCGCATCCACACACTCACAGCATCCGGCGATATCGCTTGCTTCTCGGCCTCGATACTGTGCTGTTGTGACCTTCCAGGACCTGACGGAGGATCACATGGCCAGAGGCATGTGGTATCTCCGGATGTTGTGAGTGTGAGCGCGTATGTGCGATATCGTCAGTGTGTGTGTGTGTGAGTGGATGCGATCGGGTGTGTGTGAGTGGATGCGATCGGCTGTGTGTGAGTGGATGAGATCGGGTGTGTGTGAGTGGATGCGATCGGGTGTGTGTGAGTGGATGCGATCGGGTGTGTGAGTGTCGGCAGAGGAGCACGGCGTGCTGGAGGAGGCTGGGAGCAGAGAGGCTGATCATGGGGAAGGCTGGGAGGGGGAGGCTGATGCTGGGGGAGACTGGGAGGGGAAGGCTGATGCTGAAGGAGGCTGGGAGGGGGAGGCTGGGAGGAAGGAGGCTGGGAGGAGAGAGGCTGATCCTGGGGAAGGCTGGGAAGGGGAGGCTGATGCTGAGGGAGGCTGGAAGGAGAGAGGCTGATGCTGGGGGAGGCTGAAAGGAGAGAGGCTGAGGCTGGGAGGAGAGAGGCTGATGCTGGGGAAGGCTGATGCTGAGGTAGGCTGGGAGGGGAAAGCTGATGCTGGGGAAGGCTGGCAGGACGGAGGCTGGGAGGAGAGAGGCTGATCCTGGGGAAGGCTGGGAGAGGGAGGCTGATGCTGGGGGAGGCTGGAAGGAGAGAGGCTGATGCTGGGGGAGGCTGGAAGAAGAGAGGCTGATGCTGGGGGAGGCTGATGCTGGGGGAGGCTGGGAGGAGAGAGGCTGATGCTGGGGAAGGCTGGGAGAAGAGAGGCTGATGCTGGGGACAGAGAGGAGAGGCTGATGCTGGGAGGAGAGAGGCTGATGCTGGGAGGAGAGAGGCTGATGCTGGGATGAGAGAGGCTGATGCTGGGAGGAGAGAGGCTGATGCTGGGGGAGGCTGGGAGGGGGAGGCTGATGCTGGGGGAGGCTGGGACGAGGGAGGCTGATGCTGGTGGAGGCTGATGCTTGGGGAGGCTGATGCTGGGGGAGGCTGGAAGGAGAGAGGCTGATGCTGGTGGAGGCTGATGCTTGGGGAGGCTGATGCTGGGGGAGACTGGGAGGGGAAGGCTGATGCTGAGGGAGGCTGGGAGGGGGAGGCTGGGAGGAAGGAGGCTGGGAGGAGAGAGGCTGATCCTGGGGAAGGCTGGGAACGGGAGGCTGATGCTGAGGGAGGCTGGAAGGAGAGAGGCTGATGCTGGGGGAGGCTGGAAGGAGAGAGGCTGATGCTGGTGGAGGCTGATGCTTGGGGAGGCTGATGCTGGGGGAGACTGGGAGCGGAAGGCTGATGCTGAGGGAGGCTGGGAGGGGGAGGCTGGGAGGAAGAAGGCTGGGAGGAGAGAGGCTGATCCTGGGGAAGGCTGGGAAAGGGAGGCTGATGCTGAGGGAGGCTGGAAGGAGAGAGGCTGATGCTGTTGAAGGCTGGAAGGAGAGAGGCTGAGGCTGGGAGGAGAGAGGCTGATGCTGGGGAAGGCTGATGCTGAGGGAGGCTGGGAGGGGAAAGCTGATGCTGGGGAAGGCTGGGAGGACGGAGGCTGGGAGGAGAGAGGCTGATCCTGGGGAAGGCTGGGAGAGGGAGGCTGATGCTGGAGGAGGCTGGAAGGAGAGAGGCTGATGCTGGCGGAGGCTGATGCTGGGGGAGGCTGGAAGGAGAGAGGCTGATGCTGGTGGAGGCTGATGCTTGGGGAGGCTGGGAGAGGGAGGCTGATGCTAAGGGAGGCTGGGAGGAGGGAGGCTGGGAGAGGTAGGCTGAGAGAAGAGAGGCTGATGCTGGGGGAGGCTGATGTTGGGGGAGGCTGGGAGAGGGAGGCTGATGCTGGGGGAGGGTGGGAGGAGGGAGGCTGGGAGGAGAGAGGCTGATGCTAGGGAAGGTTGGGAGGAGAGAGGCTGATGCTGGGGACAGAGAGGAGAGGCTGATGCTGGGAGGAGAGAGGCTGATGCTAGGATGAGAGAGGCTGATGCTGGGAGGAGAGAGGCTGATGCTGGGAGGAGAGAGGCTGATGCTGGGGGCAGAGAAGCTGATGCTGGGGGCAGAGAGGCTGATGCTGGTGCAGCATGGGGGATGGAGCACGATGGGGGGGTGCGCAGCATCGGGGATGGAGCATGATGGGGGGGTGCGCAGCATCGGGGATGGAGCACGATGGGGAGTGCGGAGTATGGCGGATGGAGCACGTTTGGGAGTGCGCAGCATGGCGGATGGAGCACGTTTGGGAGTGCGCAGCATGGCGGATGGAGCACGTTTGGGAGTGCGCAGCATGGCGGATGGAGCACGTTTGGGAGTGCGCAGCATGGCGGATGGAGCACGTTTGGGAGTGCGCAGCATAGGGGATGGAGCACGATGGGGAGTGCGCTGCATGGGGGATGGAGCACGATGGGGAGTGCGCTGCATGGGGGATGGAGCACGTTTGGGAGTGCGCACCTCCCCCCAACACACACACACACGCGCGCGCACTGCACAACACACCACACACCACACACACACACACTGGGAACCACAAACAACTGCCCTACACAGACACCCACACACACAGACAACGCTGCACACACACAACACACAAACACCGCGGCACACACAAATATACGCACATACCGCACAACACACACATTGCACAAAACATACCTCCCCCCAAAACACACCACACACACACAAACCGCGCAACACACACACAACGCTACAGACACACAGCGCTCCACAAACAACGCAACACACGCAACACACATACAACACCGCTATCACCCCCCGTCACACCCAGACAACACCCAGAACATGTACAGCCCCTACACAAACACTTGGTAACTACACACAACAACATCTATATATATATATATATATAACAAAAATCATACATGAACTACACAATACGTAAATTCTAGAATACCCGATGCGTAGAATCGGGCCACCTTCTAGTGGTAATATATCCATAAAAAATGGACGGCATAAAGATGGTCAGTGTGCCGTCAGTTTTTTTTCCTTGCACTTTCATTAGTGAGTCTCATTCGATATACACAGCCACTCACAACACGCTGCCATTTTTTCCTCATGCCAATTACGGTACAGCTGAGAAAAACTTACAGATGATCACACATTGGTCATTGGTCTGAGTACAAATTGATTTTTTTTCTTGCATTGCACTGGTTCGTTTTATATACAAGTGTAAGCAAATCCTAAATAGGAGTCCCAAGTCTGTGAGTTGGAGCAAAGAGGAGCGTCATGTCTGTGACTTGGATCAGGGTGTCGCCTGTGAGTAATAAACTGAAATTAAAACCAATTAACAAATGTTGACGGAGAAAACCGTGAGACAAATGAAATTACCACAGCCCGTTGTGGAAACAACATTTGAAGGGAACATTCAGATGTCCGATTGTAAGGAGGTGGACTGGTTGCTGTTGCTTTCCTCTCCCTGAAGACACCAATTGTGTTATTGTATTGTCATGTGAATTGTGTCCAGTGTATTTGCAAATAATGTGGTATGTGAATTGTAAATGTAATGTGTAATGTACAGCAGTATTATATGTAGTTGCCAAACTGTGGGTCAAGTGACACGCCCGCGCCGCGGCCGTGGGGAGACTCTTTACCGGGCCACGATTCTGGCTCTGGGATGCCACACAGAATCTGGAATCACACAGGCCTAATCAATGTCCCATAGTCAGAGTAAAGAAGAGGCACCAAATGAGTCAGTCACATAATATAAATAAAAGTCCCAAGACTTACACATAATCAAGGTGGTCACCAGAGCATCCCACACCAGCAAGAAAAACCCTCCTACGCGCGTTTCGCGACACAAGTTGTTGTAGCTTCTTCAGGGGACACCTGACTCGTTTGACTGACTCGTTTGGTGCCTCTTCTTTACTCTGACTATGGGACATTGATTAGGCCTGTGTGATTCCACATATATTATACTGTGAATAGAGGTTCCCTACCTGTCAGCCACTTATGATTGTTTCTTTATTTAGTTCCCTCTCAGACTACTCCCCTTTCTCTACAGTGGTTTTTGCCTCCTGCTCCCCATCAATATGTGGGTTTTCACCTATTTTTCACTATTAGCACCACTATATATTTGTAAAAAATGAATCTTTTAATATTTGTATTCAATAAAGAATTGATGTTTTGTACATTCAGCCCCTGAATACTCCGTTTCTTTGTTTCTCTTGAGCCTTGATGGAGTGGCATGTATATTGATACGAGATGTGCTTTAGTTCAATACTTTTGTGTCTGACCTTCTAAAGAAGTGTCCCCAGGCAGAAGGGTCTGGAGGACAAGACTCTAGCGACAAGGCTCCAAGCCTAAAAGGAAACGGGTCAGCATGGACTGGTATGTGAATGAAGTCTGCTTTGCCAGGCATAGGCCCCCAAAGCGTCTGAAAGTGCAAGGATATTCTCTGACACTACTAGCACACCCCCTCCTCTACGAGAAGCAGAGACATAGATACAGAAGCATCTGAGAGCACGAGACTCTATTCTTGCCATAGTGATGAAAAGTTCCGAAATCCCTCCTCTATGAGGAGAATAGATGTGAAGCCACGGAAAGGGAAAGTGACTATCATAGATTGGACTATTGTGCTGAGACTCACAGGACCAGTAAGATCGGGAACAACCCAGAGGGAGATGAGAATATGTCTCAATATACTCTGTAAAACTGGAATGTCTTGGAAGTTATGAACCCTGTATCTCATGTATGAATTTGTTATGGAAGAGTTGTTGTTGAAACTGAACTGGTGGTCTTCTTGAGGAAGTGAGTCATCTGGTCATGGCCAGCTGAAGCCAATGTTACCCAGCCAGGATCATGTCTTTCATGTAGTGTGCCGGGGCATCTGGAGTCAATCCCTCACCCATTACTATTGCCCAGCGTCACTCTAGATGTGCACATCCGTACTATCACAATGCGTGGACTGGCTGCGGGTCTACTTACCCAAACTCAGTAGTTTTCAAATGTCTATGCATGTCAAGTCTGCAAAATATGATTCTGGTTTGGCATTTATCCTAGGTCATATGGCAAGGCATGTTAAAGGAGGTATATTGACTTTTAGGATTGCTACTTTCAATAGGTGTTGCTACAGATCAAGTTTTCTTTCTCTCTGAAGAGGCAATGTTCATATTTAATTTCCAAGTGGAGCATTGCAAGACGTTTAAAGGGAACCTGTCATCAGAAATTTTGCACTAAACCTAAAAGATTCCCCCTCTGCAGCTCCTGGGCTGTGGTGGTGGCGTTGAAAGCGCGAGCACGAGATTATGGGCGGGTACTTGCTGATGAAAGTCACAGCGCCGCCCATAATCTCGCGCATGCGCAACACGTCACCAGCGGTCAAACTGCACATTGCAGTCCCGCGAGAGTGGCACAGCGCATGTGCGAGATTATGGGCGGCGCTGTGACTTTCATCAGCAAGTACCCGCCCATAATCTCAAGGTCGCGCTTTCACCGCCGCCTCCACCGCCGCCTCCACCGTTCTGCGCAAGCGCTGGCCAGCTTACCTCACGTCACCTCTTTGAAATTGCGCGATGGGGGACGGCCTAAAGCGACAGGAGATAGACTAACGGACACCAGAGAGCCCGCCCCCGTGTACCTTTATCAAGATCTGAATACAAAAAGGTACCACTTTATAAAGTCTTTATTTTGGTCAGAAAGGGGGCACAAGACCAACAGGAACCTTGCTAGAATGCAGCACAGGAGCTGCCGAGGGGGAATCTTTTAGGTTTAGTGCAAAATTTCTGATGACAGGTTCCCTTTAAGTCTCCTCATACTTTTCAAATCTGCAATATGTGAAATTCTCTTGCGGATGCGATGAGTTTCTTGTGCAGATTATTCCCTTACACTTGGATTAGATGGGGAAAATCCACAAGCAAAAAAGCACACTTGGCGGAAATGAATAAAAAACGCATGTAATCCATACATGAATGTATCAATAAAGTTTTGTTAACAACAAATACCTTGAAGTATCAAAAACACAGCAGCTTTATTTAAAACCTGACATACCAACAAGTGCAAGTGTGTCGCCCGGGGACCAGGGGTACTCAGATCTGGGCCACGAGGTCACTTCTGCGGGTATCACGGTGGCGTGACCCGGTCTGTGATCCCAGGCTCCACAGTAAAAGGGGATTAGGGTAAGGGAGATTGTCCGTGACGCCACCCACGGGTTGTGGTGATGGTGGACACCAACGCTGCGATGAAGGTGCGGGACTCCCGGGAACGGTGTTGGGATGCAGCTTTAGATGTTAACCCCTCCGTGGGTAGGGGCAGTTGGTCCCGGGGCCCGTTCGGGGATATGCAGGGCGCAGTGCTGCGATGCGGTGCCCGAGGGCACGGGCGTACTCACAAGTAATTCACACGGAGTCACTGGTAAACTAGGAATTGCCGGTGTCCGCAGCCTTCGGTACAGGGGTGTTAGTGTCCCACACACGGTGCAGCAGCTCCTGTTCTTTCCCTGCAGCCAGGTGCCTTTCTCTCCACTCTCTTCCTCTTTCTCCTCAGCCGGGAACGGGGAATCCACTCCCCTGTAGTGATCCGGGTCACCCTAGGTACCGAGGGGCCACTACCCTGCTCCGGCTACCTCTGGCCCCTTCCTCACTACGGCCTGTCCCGGCCCTCTCGGAGCACGCTTCACTATCAGCCTGGGAGCTACAACTCCAGACTTCTCTTCTCTCTGTCTCTCCAAACACTCTGCTCCAGCCCCTCCCCTCTGCTCTGCTTTTCTCCTACCCTGGGGGATGTGGTTTGTCTTGCTGCATCGGTGTGGGATCAGATTACCAAGGAGGATTAACTCTTTCTGTGACAACCTGGCTTTGCCAGGGCATCACACACCCCCTTGGTAAAACACGGCCCGTCCTCGGGCCGTCTGGGCACCAACATTTATTAAACTGGAAAAAGGGAAAATAAACACATTACAGTCATACATCTTCCCACGTCGGGAGGTACGTTTTCTAAAACTTTAAACTGTTCTGCCACCCCACACCTGCGGAGCAGATGGCCTCCTCCTGAACTTGAGGGTGCTCAACAGGGGTGACAGTCCATAAAACAGTCAACTTTTTAACTTGTGGGTAGCCGTCCATGCTCCACTACCACTGCCGCTGCCGCCACTCCCAGTACGGGGCACGGGTTCCGTGCTCTGCCTCCTGCTCAGAAGCCAGGCCCACTTGGATGCCCTCGGCGCCGGCTACAACCGGCCTCGCTAACTGCTGAGGGCTCCATCTCTCACTGGCCTGCTCCTCCTCTCTGCAGGTGCACTCCGGCTGCTCCACAGCCGTGACGGGGTACCTGGGAGTGGCTGGCGCCACATCTGGGGCAGACTTCCAATCGGGTGCCACCTCCGTTGCGGCCGGGCGGACTGCCGGAGCCGACGTTATCACCGTGGCGGCTGGGCGGACTGCCGGAGCCGGGTAAGATGTCATCGGGGTTGCGGCTACTGCTTGTCCAGGAACGGAATTAGGCAAAGTCCTGGCGTCCCTGCCTTTACAGTCCTGGTCACATGAACTGCAGTTCCTTCCTACTGCTCCCCCTTGGTACTCGGGAGCAGTCCTTCTAGCAACTTTTAAAGTTTTTCTTTCGCTTCCGGTCCTCCGGAGCTTCACTTCCGCCCGCGTTCTCAGGGGGCGGAGCCTCTTTTTCGCGCCCACCACTTGGGGAAGAAGGCGCTGGGAGATTTTTGCGCCCAAAATGGCGGTAAAGATGGCGACTTTCAAAATTTTTGCAGCGGAACACCGCTGACAGTCCAGAACAAGGCGCACTTCCTCCAGGTAACTGGATGGGTTCGATCCTGTTCGTGACGCCAAAATGTGTCGCCCGGGGACCAGGGGGTACTCAGATCCGGGCCACGGAGTCACTTCTGTGGGTATCACGGTGGCGTGACCCGGTCTGTGATCCCAGGCTACACAGTAAAAGGGGATTTGGTAATGGAAATTGTCCGTGACGCCACCCACGGGTTGTGGTGATGGTGGACACCACCGCTGCGATGAAGGTGCGGGACTCCCGGGAACGGTGTTGGGATGCAGCTTTAGATGTTAACCCCTCCGTGGGTAGGGGCAGTTGGTCCCGGGGCCCGTTCGGGGATATGCAGGGCGCAGTGCTGCGATGCGGTGCCCGAGGGCACGGGCGTACTCACAAGTAATTCACACTGAGTCACTGGTAAACTAGGAATTGCCGGTGTCCGCAGCCTTTGGTACGGGGGTGTTAGTGTCCCACACATGGTGCAGCAGCTCCTGTTCTTTCCCTGCAGCCAGGTGCCTTTCTCTCCACTCTCTTCCTCTTTCTCCTCAGCCGGGAATGGGGAATCCACTCCCCTGTAGTGATCCGGGTCACCCTAGGTACCGAGGGGCCACTACCCTGCTCCGGCTACCTCTGGCCCCTTCCTCACTACGGCCTGTCCCGGCCCTCTCGGAGCACGCTTCACTATCAGCCTGGGAGCTACAACTCCAGACTTCTCTTCTCTCTGTCTCTCCAAACACTCTGCTCCAGCCCCTCCCCTCTGCTCTGCTTTTCTCCTACCCTGGGAGATGTGGTTTGTCTTGCTGCACCGGTGTGGGATCAGATTACCAAGGAGGATTAACTCTTTCTGTGACAACCTGGCTGTGCCAGGGCGTCACACAAGCTAATTTACCTAAAAGGTGCAGAAATTCTGCAACATCAAAAAATCAGTAAAAGATCATCGTGGGAACGCAACCTTAACGTTTGTGGCCAATACGGGTCCTCTTTAGTGTACAGAGTTCCTCAACATAATTATCTCAGAAATCAATTTTAATTCATCCTATTTCAATATTACAAGTAAAATATTTGTTTGTTTGAGAAATACATCTGCTATATTAATTCTATAGGGTGTTTGGAAAATTAGGATGATAAGTAGCTGGCATCCCATATTAGGCCGATTTCAGACGTCCATGTTTCAGGTACGTGTGATATCCGTTTTTAACATGGATGCCACACGTACCCATGTTATTCTCTGCAGTTACTCACACCATCCGTGTGACCCCTCATGGCCCCGCACGCACACACGGAGACATGTCTGTTTTTTCTCCGGCAGCACGGGTGTCACACGAATTGCACACTGATGTGATCCATGTGACATCAGTGTGACACATACCGGAGAAAACACGGGTCTTTTAAATAAAAAGATTTTCTATATTTACCTGTATCCAGCGATGCTGCCTCCCGCTCCTCACCCCCGCTCATTATATTCATTGATTATTCACTCTACTGAGGAGCTGGAAGCCGGAACACCACGGAGACAGCACCGCCGGGGACAGGGGAGTATCCAGCAGTGTGTGTGTGAAGATACATGCGTGTGTCTGTGTTCAGTGCATACATGCATGTGCGCTATGTGTGTGTGTGTGCTCGGTGTATCCATGTGTGTCTGCTATGTGCGTATACATATGTGTGTATATGTGCTCAGTGTATACGTGTGTGTGTGTGTATGCGTGTTCGTGTGCGCAGTAGGAACCTGGAAGCCGGAGCATCACGGGGACAGCATCGGAGACTCATCAGAGTTCCCAATGAACTCTGATGAACCCGTGAAGTCACCGTCCTGACACCCGCTGTAGTGTGGGTGTCATGGGGGTGTCATCAGGATG
Source organism: Anomaloglossus baeobatrachus (assembly GCF_048569485.1). Taxonomy (NCBI): domain Eukaryota; kingdom Metazoa; phylum Chordata; class Amphibia; order Anura; family Aromobatidae; genus Anomaloglossus; species Anomaloglossus baeobatrachus. The sequence goes on along the minus strand of NC_134355.1, from coordinate 69,878,276 downwards.
TCATTAGAGTTCATCGGGAACTCCAATGACCTCCTGGATGTCACTGCACACACACTGCTTGCTGAATATTCACCTGTCCCCGCGATGTTGTCCTCGGCGGTGCTGTACCCAGCGCTGTCCCCGCGATGCTCCAGCTTCTAGCTCCTCAGTACGGTGAATAATCAATGAATATAATGAGCGGCGGTCAGAATCGGGAAGCAGCAGAGCCGAAGAAAACAGCGCTGGATACAGGTGAATATAGAATATCTTTGTATTTCAAAGACCCGTGTTTTCTCTGGTACCTGTCACACGTATCCAAACACAGATGTCACTCGTGTGACACACGTATGACCATAACCATGAGTGTGGCTTGTACCTGATTAAACACGGACGCCTGAAACCGGCCTTACTGTCACAGATATGTCACGGTTGACAGACAACCCTGTTGTGTCCGGTTGCATAAGGTCGCTGCCTTTGACTTCAAAAACTGCTCTTTGATATTCCATCATTTCCTCTGTGGTGTGAATGGAGTTTTGTATGTTTTCTCTGTTAAGGTTTACTCTTTCCCCTTTAGGATCCTGTGGAAATCTTTTTGTTACAGCTGCCAATCATTATCCCTCACCTTCTGTGTCTTTACATACCTGCATTTCCCCTTGGTATAATGCTGGTGATAGAGTTAAGTTTCTGTACAGTCCTGATTGCAAGTGTGATGCCCTGGACTAGCCAGGTAGTCACATACATAACTGTTACACCTCGTGGCTCTCCTGTGGCAAGGAATGAGACAGTCTCCTTGCCTGCCACGAGCGCTCCTGCTCCGCAGCGCCGAAGGTCTGCCAGACTGCGCAGAGTGCAGGAGAAACCTCCTCAGAGAGGCAGCACAAGGGTGACACCTAGTGGTACTCCTGTTGCAAGAAATGAGGCGGTCTCCCATTCCTTGCCTGCCACAGCTCCTCCTGCTCAGCAGCCTCGAAGGTCTGTGAGGTTGCGCAATGTGCAGAGATTTGCTGCTCAGGGAAGCAGTGAGACTCCCGTTATCTCTACACATTGTGAGACCGAGGATCCCGCCTCTATTTCCCAGAGGCAGGAGGGTGAGCATGTGCTATGCTTGGTGGATCCTGATTCGCCCACTGACGTCACACGGCTTGATGACAAGGCTAGTGACGTGGTGAATCCTGACTGGCCAGGCTGGGATGTCGTGGATCCTGATTGGGTCAAGTCCGTCATCTCCGCCTCGCGCCCGCCCTTGGCTGGAGCTACACCTCCTTAAAAGCTCCTCCCGCCATCATGGCGGCGCGCGACCATCCTTCTATGTTTGGATGTCTGGCAGCGTGCTGCCACGCCACTGCTCAGGCATTACTGTCTCTTGTGGGCTTGGCCCTTGCTGCTCCGGCAGTACCTCGTTTGCAGGCCGTGTTCCTGCCTTGCTGCTCCGGCAGTACCCCCGTCAACAGGCTGTGTTCCTGTCCCAGGTGAGCTCCTCAAGTCTCCATTGGACTCACCTGGTTATTGAAAGCACACGTGCGTGGGCACCTCTGTGCTACCCTCGTGCCATATTCTCGTGACTTCCACTGGCACACGTGCGTGGGCACCTCTGTGCTTCCCCGTGCAACAGGTACACCGAGCCGTGAGATCTGTGCCATACAACCCTCACGGGTTAGGGCAGATCGGTGTACATAGATCGTCTGTGACATTCCAGACGATCGCTAGCAGCAACCCGCTCACTCTTCACCCACCATAGCGGCGGTCCCTTACACCGCACAGTGGACCTTGACCGGCGGAAGCAGTCCATTTCCCATCTTGGCACGCTTCCCCGGGTCCCCCTCGTAACATTACGGTCGCGCCAAAGGTCTGGCTATGGCTGAAGAGCAGCAGCAGTTGCTGCGTTATGTGCAGCAGTTGGAGTCACGATTGGCAGCAGTGGAGCAGTCTTCCTCCGATAAGACTACTCTGACGACAGTCGCCACCCAGGCGGCTACCCAGGCTGTGCTATTGGGCGGAAGGTCTCCTCGCCTTGCGCTTCCAGAGCGCTTTAGCGGGGACAGCTCCGAGTGCCGTGGGTTTATAAACCAAGTTACCACCTACTTAGAGCTGTCCGCGACTCTTTACGCTACCGAGAAGGCGAAGGTAGCCTTCGTCCAGTCCCTGCTCACAGGGAGAGCGCTGAAGTGGTCCACGCCGTTGTGGGAGCGCGGAGATCGGGTGGTGAATAACTTAGCATCTTATCTTGGGGCCATGAGAATGGTGTTCCTCGGGCCTCAAGTCACCCACGACTCCGCGCTGCGCCTCCTACGACTTCGGCAAGGGTCCGCTTCAGTCGGGGACTTTGCCGTACACTTTAGGACACTTGCTGCAGAGCTGGACTGGCCCGATAAGGTCCTTGTCCCTGTGTTCTGGGAGGGCCTGGCAGGGTTCGTCAAAGACGCACTGGCCACGCGTGAGGTGCCTGCTACTTTAGAGTCCTTGATTGTGGTTGCCTCTCGCATAGACATCCGCCAGGCGGAGCGGAGGCTCGAGGTCTCTTCAGCACCCACGTCCTCACGGCCTAAAAAGCGTCTGGCTCCCGTATTCCACAAGACAGGTCTCCCAGCCAGCTCTGTAGGCGACTCCGTGGAGTCAATGGAGGTGTCCAAAGCGGTCTCCTCTACCCCAGGTTCTCGGTCTGGTGTCATCTGCTTTTCCTGTGGGCAGAGGGGACACATAGCTACCCGATGTCCCAAACCGTCGGGAAAAGACAGCGTCTAGTTTCCATCAGAGGGGGGTTACTAGACGCTGCTTCTCCCTCTAGGTTGACTATCAGCGCCCAGTTGCAGTTTGGCACTACTCTCTTCTCTGCTCTGGCCTGCCTGGACTCAGGCGCTGATGGCAATTTCATTTCGACCTCCCTGGCAACCCGATACTCAGTTCCCCTGGTTCTCTTACCCAAGCCACTCAGGGTTCGGGTAGTCAACGGGTCCCTACTAGTCGATCCCATCACCTAGATCACCATCCCTCTCAGGATGGAAGTACCACCAGGACACCATGAGCAGGTGTCCTTCCTGGTGCTTCCAGGGGGGACGGATGAGATCCTACTGGGCCTCCCCTGGTTGAGACAGCATGCTCCTATACTCAACTGGGCAACAGGGGAGATCTCATCATGGGCAGGATCCTGTAGGGAGCACCTCGTGACTACCGAACCACCCCCTACCATTAGGTCGGTTGGGTCCTCAGGGAATACAGGGGAGCCAGGTTTACCGACACCTTATGAGGCCTACAGGGACGTCTTCTCCAAGAGGGCCGCAGATACCCTTCCTCCCCACCGGCCATACGATTGCCGAATAGACCTGAAGCCAGGCTCCGAGCCCCCTAGGGGCAGAGTGTATCCCCTCTCTGCTCCAGAGACGGAGGCTATGTCCAAATATATTCAGGACAGCCTGGCAAAAGGGTTCATTCGCAAGTCTATTTCACCGGCCGGTGCGGGGTTCTTCTTCGTGCAAAAGAAGGAAGGGGATCTACGCCCCTGTATCGATTACAGGGGATTAAATGCAATCACGATCAAAAACAAATACCCTTTGCCCCTCATTACGGAGTTATTTGATCGATTCCGCGGGGCAAAGATCTTCACGAAGCTGGATCTACGCGGGGCGTATAATCTAGTGCGAGTCCGAGAGGGCGATGAGTGGAAGACCGCCTTCAACACCAGGGACGGTCACTACGAGTATCTCGTAATGCCCTTCGGACTCTGCAATGCCCCCGCCGTATTTCAAGACTTTGTGAATGATGTTTTCCGGGATTTGTATCTTTCCGTGGTTGCATACCTGGATGATATCCTTATCTTCTCCCCCGATCTTGCCACCCATCGGAGGGATGTCATCCGAGTACTTAAGAGGCTCCGCACTCATTCGTTATATGCTAAGCTAGAAAAGTGCGTTTTTGAACGTGAATCCTTGCCGTTCCTGGGGTATATCGTGTCCAGTCAGGGGTTAGCAATGGATCCGGGGAAGTTGGAGACAGTGATGAAATGGCCTGAGCCCCGCTCGCTGAAAGCGATCCAGCGATTCTTGGGGTTTATCAATTATTATCGCCAGTTCATTCCCAACTTCTCGACGGTGGCAGCACCCATCATTGCCCTTACCCGCAAGGGCGCTAATCCCAAAGCATGGACACGGGAAACGGTAGAGGCATTTCACACTCTCAAAACTTACTTCTCCAGAGCTCCCATCCTTCATCATCCAGACATCTCCAAACCCTTTCTACTAGAGGTAGACGCCTCTTCGGTCGGTGCTGGTGCAGTCCTGTACCAGAAAGACGAACGAGGAAGGAAGCATCCTTGTTTCTTTTTCTCCAAGACCTTTTCTCCGGCCGAGAGGAACTACTCCATAGGGGATAGGGAGTTACTGGCGATGAAACTAGCATTCCAGGAATGGCGGCATCTCCTGGAGGGTGCGAAGCATCCATTTGAAGTATTTTCTGACCATAAAAATCTCACATACCTCCAGACGGCACAACGCCTGAACCCAAGGCAGGCCCGTTGGTCCTTGTTCTTCTCCCGGTTCCGCTTTATTATCCGCCACCTGGCCGGTGAGAAGAACGTACGGGCCGATGCCTTGTCACGTTGTATGGTTGTGTTGGAGGAGGACGAGGAGGGGCCTCGTCTTATACTACCCCCGGACAGCTTGAGGATGGTCACTCCCACTTCTTTGGACCAGGTGCCACCTGGCAAGACCCTCGTTCCCCCTGAACTACGGAATGAGGTGCTATCGTGGGCCCATGCCTCCAAGGTCGGGGGTCACTTTGGGGTCAAAAGGACCAGAGACCTTGTGACTAGGCACTATTGGTGGCCGAGACTACCCCAGGACATACAGGAGTATGTGGGAGCCTGTATGTCGTGTGCACGGAATAAGCCGTCCCGGCAGAGACCGGCAGGTCTTCTTCACCCACTGCCAGTGCCGGATCGTCCCTGGGAAGTGGTGGGAATGGACTTCCTGGGAGATCTGCCCAAGTCAGCAGGTCACAAGGTCGTATGGGTCATCACGGATCACTTCTCTAAAATGGTCCACTTGGTGCCTCTCCCACGACTCCCGACGTCACGTGCTCTCGCCACCTTATTCATTAGGCATGTATTTAGGCTGCATGGCATGCCTGACAAGGTGGTGAGCGACCGGGGTCCCCAGTTCGCGTCTCGCTTCTGGAGAGAGCTCTGTAAGCTCCTGCAGATAGAGCTGAACATCTCCTCCGCATACCATCCCGAAACCAATGGACTGGTAGAGAGGACCAATCAGACCTTGGTAACTTACCTCCGCCATTTTATCTCCGCGCACCACGACAACTGGGCTAACCTCCTTCCTTGGGCCGAATTTGCCATTAATAATTCGGTCCATGAATCCTCTGGTCAGACTCCGTTCCTGCTCAATAACGGACAACATCCCAGAATCCCGGTTCCGATGCCCAGTACGTCACCCGATCCTAGAGTGGAGGATTGGGCGACCGAGGCCCGGGAGATCTGGGATAACACCCAAGAGGCCCTTAAGAGGGCTAAAGACCGGATGGTGACAACGGCTGATGAGCGCCGCCGCCCTGCACCATCCTTCGCCCCTGGTGACCTAGTGTGGCTGTCCTCTAAGAATGTTAACCTACGGGTACAGGCAGCCAAGTTCGCCCCTAGGTACCTGGGTCCGTTTAAAGTGCTAGAGCAGGTGAACCCGGTGGCATACCGACTCCAGCTCCCTCCACGCTGGGCTATAGCCAACACCTTTCACGTATCCCTCCTGAAACCCGTACGACTTAATAAGTTCTCGGGGTCCCTGACGCCTCAAACTGACTCCCCGCCCGACGACTCTGAGGTGGCAAAGTTTGTGGAGACAAAAGTTATACGGGGCAGGAGGTACTACCTCGTGGAGTGGGTCGGCCGTGGTCCGGAGCATAGATCCTGGGAATTGGAGGATCATATCCACGCCCCGGGTTTGATAGCGGCCTTCGAGCACGGGCAGGGGGGGGGCCTAGACGGGGGGGTAATGTTACACCTCGTGGCTCTCCTGTGGCAAGGAATGAGACAGTCTCCTTGCCTGCCACGAGCGCTCCTGCTCCGCAGCGCCGAAGGTCTGCCAGACTGCGCAGAGTGCAGGAGAAACCTCCTCAGAGAGGCAGCACAAGGGTGACACCTAGTGGTACTCCTGTTGCAAGAAATGAGGCGGTCTCCCATTCCTTGCCTGCCACAGCTCCTCCTGCTCAGCAGCCTCGAAGGTCTGTGAGGTTGCGCAATGTGCAGAGATTTGCTGCTCAGGGAAGCAGTGAGACTCCCGTTATCTCTACACATTGTGAGACCGAGGATCCCGCCTCTATTTCCCAGAGGCAGGAGGGTGAGCATGTGCTATGCTTGGTGGATCCTGATTCGCCCACTGACGTCACACGGCTTGATGACAAGGCTAGTGACGTGGTGAATCCTGACTGGCCAGGCTGGGATGTCGTGGATCCTGATTGGGTCAAGTCCGTCATCTCCGCCTCGCGCCCGCCCTTGGCTGGAGCTACACCTCCTTAAAAGCTCCTCCTGCCATCATGGCGGCGCGCGACCGTCCTTCTATGTTTGGATGTCTGGCAGCGTGCTGCCACGCCACTGCTCAGGCATTACTGTCTCTTGTGGGCTTGGCCCTTGCTGCTCCGGCAGTACCTCGTTTGCAGGCCGTGTTCCTGCCTTGCTGCTCCGGCAGTACCCCCGTCAACAGGCTGTGTTCCTGTCCCAGGTGAGCTCCTCAAGTCTCCATTGGACTCACCTGGTTATTGAAAGCACACGTGCGTGGGCACCTCTGTGCTACCCTCGTGCCATATTCTCGTGACTTCCACTGGCACACGTGCGTGGGCACCTCTGTGCTTCCCCGTGCAACAGGTACACCGAGCCGTGAGATCTGTGCCATACAACCCTCACGGGTTAGGGCAGATCGGTGTACATAGATCGTCTGTGACATTCCAGACGATCGCTAGCAGCAACCCGCTCACTCTTCACCCACCATAGCGGCGGTCCCTACACCGCACAGTGGACCTTGACCGGCGGAAGCAGTCCATTTCCCATCTTGGCACGCTTCCCCGGGTCCCCCTCGTAACACATAACACCATACACCCCCCCACCCTAGGCAGTAACAACAGTCAACCAAAAACCCTTGTTGCCTCCTTCCAGGGTCTGATGTCCACACCAGGTGGGGCAGAGCCAGGCGGTTGGCCCCACCCACCGAGGAGTTCACAGGCCTGGAGGCGGGAAAAGTGACAGTTTAGTTTTGGAGGTGAAAGTAGGAGGACACGAACTGCAAGTGTCTGGGTCGGAGCCCAGGCACTGACAGCAAGGTTGGCAGACGGTGGTGGCCATCTGCAGGAGTTAGCGGAACTCTGCAGAGCCGTAGGACCGGGGTTGGGAAGGTGGCCCACCGGTACCAAACCGGGGAGCGGAGTGAAGCTAAGCACACAAGCAGGGCCATCGGACCCCGACCAGGCTTGGAGCCGTCGACAATAGTCAAATCCGAGTGTGACAGGAACCCCAGGGGTTTCCCAACAACCAAAACCCGACAGAAGGCAAACGTCCACACTGTGAGGATATAGAGCCACCGCCACAGGCTAGAGATCCAAGGGCCAGCGCCTGCGGGCAAAACGGGCTCCTACGGCACCTATACGCCGGGGAGCGGACTACCGGTGGGCAACCACAAGAGTCAGAACATTCTAAAAGGTGCAGGGAAAGACAGCCACCATCAGCCGTCCGGGGAGAGCACAACAACACTGCAGCCGGCTGCGGGACCCGTCCATCCGGCCGTTTGGTGTACCAGAGACTCTGTCATTGATTGTCTGAGTGAGTACACCAGTGCCGTCCGGCACCGCGCTGTCTCTGCAACCCTGCACCGCCTCCCCGTTACACCACCGGGCCCCGGGATCACCAACCCCCTACCCACGGAGGAGACAACATCCTCGCTGCTCCCTACCATCTCTCCCGGGATCCCCGTCACCAGCAGCGGTGGTGCCATCATCACCACGTCCCGTGGGTGGCGTCACGAACTCTCTCCCCAAACAAACCATCCTTTTTTACTCACGGGTGAGGAGCGCTGCTCGAGTCCCCGGGTCCGGCCCACCGCTCAAGCCACCGAGCAGCAGCAGCAGAAGCCCCGGACCCGAGCGTGGCGACCGCGTCCCCTTCGCCCGCGACACAAGCAGTCGGCTTGTAATCATCTGGAGAAACGTTGTTGTATGTTGCTGTTCCTCTCCCTAGGTCATCTTGGAGATAAGTTGTTTGTTTTCCCAGTGTGTTCTTTAGGACTTAGGGGTACTTCTATCATAGCAAGATCGCTAGAGAGATCGCTGCTGAGTCACAGGTTTAGTGTCGAACCAGTGACCTCATCAGCGATCTCGCTGTGTGTGACACTAAGCAGCGACCTGGCCCCTGCTGTGAAATCGCTGATCGTTACACACTGTTCTGGTTCGTTTTTTCCTCGTTGGTCTCCCGCTGTGCAGCACACATCGGCGTGTTTGACAGCGGGAGACCAACGAGCACCGACTCTGTGTAAGCAGCGTACGCTGGTAACCAGGGTAAATATCGGGTAACTAAGCAAAGCGCTTTGCTTAGTAACCCGATGTGTACCCTAGCTACGTATACAGGGAGCCAGCGCTGGCAGCCTGTAAGCGGTGTACGCTGGTAACCAGGGTAAATATCAGGTAACCAAGCAAAGCGCTTTGCTTAGTTACCCGATATTTACCCTGGTTACAAGCGCAGCATTGTTACACGAGTCGCTGGTGGCTGGTTGCTAGTGAGATCTGCCTGATTGACAGCTCACCAGCGACCATGTAGTGACGCCCCAACGATCCCTGCCAGGTCAGATCACTAGTGGGATCGATGGTGCGTCGCTACGTGTGACGGGACCTTAGGTGAGGTTGACTAGTGCTCCTCCCACCTGTTCATCTACCTAGGGCCCAGTTCAGGGTCAGCCTGAAGAGGCTGTTGTATCTCAAGAATGAAGAAAATCATAAAAGGAACCTGGAGAAGTGTGGAACCATCTATGCTGCTGAGGATAAAAATGAGGGTCCAGTCAGTGGTGTGGATGAGAAAGTGCTTTATTTACAGATTTCGAAGTGAAACACCACTTTTTCCTCAGAAAGGCAAAAATGGAGATGAGACGCCCACCGCTGCAGCGGTCGCCCCGGGGACACCGCTCCACCTCCAGGGACGCCGCAGGGACTTCTCTTTGGGGATCCTTCTCTGGTGGCAGGTATGTCAGGTTATGTAGATTTGAGTCGTGACGCCACTCTCGGTTTGCGGTCAAGGTTATGGGTGACCGCCACTGCAGTTTTAATGAGCGTCTGGGGCTGATGGAATTTGCAGCCGGATGGTGTGGCCTCCCGAGAGTGAGGCTGGCCCCAGGGGCTCGGGTGTGTGTGTGTAGAACAACAGGTTCCAGAATAACTCAGGCACAGTCCAAGATGTCTTTCAACTTGTTTACTCACGTTCAGGTGTTTTTGTGAGGTAACCCGGGCGATGCTGAGATAAACCAGGTGGAACCAGGTATCCTGCAGGCTGGTCTAAGGGTAACCGTTAACTTGCCTTCCTAGCACTTCTTGTTTCGGATAACCCCTGACTTGAAGTACCGTGGGATTCATCCAGGGAAGTCGCAACTGCCTTTTCTCCCCTTTTTGGCCCGTTTGCTGGCAGCGTGGACCAAGGTGGATAGCTCAGGCTCGATCCTCCTTATGGGCTTCCTCGTTGCTACTGATGCTCGGACTCTAGTAGGTTGGTGTGGTACTTGTGGTTCCCCCCATGGCAGGTTTAGCTGACCAAATAAATGGATATCTACTCTAGGGACCTGTTCCTCGTGCATGCCTAGCCACCAGAGTCTCCGTACACAACCAGCTGACTTCCTCAGCGTCTTTCTGTCCACCTTCTGGTGACCGTTCTCCCCCGCCAACGGCCACTACACGTGCAGGGTCTGACTAGCGTGTCCGCTCTCCTGCGTCTACGCTTCAGACTGGCTACCTCCAGCTCCTTTTCCTGACTGCCGCTGCAACTTTGCTTCCAACCTCTCTACCGCACCCCTTGATTGGATGCTGAGGCACGCCCCCTCCTGGGTCTGCCCAGGGGTCCCCTCAAAGGTGTGGGAGACCTGGTTGCTATGTGTCTGTGCGTACACACCCTATTCCAACCTTTGGATTACCTGGAAGTACTGTTCCAACATGGGTTCAGTACTCAGTGGTGTCTGATCAGGTCAGGGGCGCCACAGAGAGGCGCAGAAACAAAAGGAAAACCATGTCAAATTCAGGAGAGATGCGGCATGTAAAAAAAAAAACAACATACTTTGGGCAAGTGACAAGTCCTTTTGAAATGGATTAATGCTGCACATTTGTAAAAATAATTAGAAAGTAGACTGAAACGCGTTGTTTTGGAATGTGAGAAATTACTTTGCCATTATTCACATGTTAATGATAAATAGACTCTTCATCTATTTTCAGTTAACTGCCTAAAGTTGTATTTCCAAATCAATAGAAGTTAATACATGTGGATAAATGGAAAATGTAATGTGACTTCAGGTTTCTGCGCCTGCTGCTTATGTGATTTCAGAGTTCAGAGGAATCTTGTGGTTTTGGAGTTAAGTAGAATCTCCGGACGGAACGGTAGCAGGAAAGGGTCTGAACTTCACATTCAAACCACTCACTGCTTTGGTTTCCAGGAAAAAAAAAACGACGGATGTGGTTATATGCAGCAGATGTCACCATAAAAAGACAAGTAAATGAGAAAAAACAGAACTCTTGTACAGAAAATGTAAATAAATGTGTTTTTTTGATATCTTAAATGCAAAAATAATCCCATGTGCCGAATCATGTGCTAGGGAAGAACGGTGCATCATCTCTCGGGTGGAGCTGGAGAAGAGTGATGTGGAAATACAGTTGGGTAAATAATAGTATTTTCCATGGCGGAGCGATTGAAACACAATTTTAATTCTAAAAAATAGCTCGTTTGGGGTTTAGTGAAATTACACATATATGGATAATGTAAGGCCTCGGGCTCAGGTCTGTATAGTAGTGCAACACTGCTGTACGGCATAGCACAGAACCATATAGAACTATGTGTGCATCTGTATGGGACTCAGCATATTATTGGAAATAAAATGTTAAAAAGGGGGATGTTATCCAGGTGTACGCATTTCGAGTAAACACACTCTTAGGGGTACTTTGCATGTTGCGACATCGTTACTGCGATATCGCCGTGGTCAAATCGAAAGTGACGCACATCCGGCGTCGGTAACGACGTCGCAACGTGTAAAGCCTAGATGCACCGATAAACGATCGCAAAAGCATCGTAAATCGGTGATCTGTGTAGTGTCGGTCATTTCCATAATTTCGCTGCAGCGACAGGTACGATGTTGTTCCTCGTTCCTGCGGCAGCACACATCGCTGTGTATTAAGCCGAAGGAGCGAGGAACATCTCCTTACCTGCGTTCCGCCTGCAATGAGGAAGGAAGGAGGTGGGCGGGATGTTTACGTCCCACTCATCTCCGCCCCTCCGCTTCTATTGGCCGCCTGCCGTGTGATGTCGCTATGACGCTGCGTGACCCGCCCCCTTAGGAAGGAGGCGGATCGCCGGCCAGAGCGACGTTGCAGGGCAGGTAAGTGCATGTGAAGCCGCCGTAGCGATAATGTTCGCTACTGCAGCTATCACAAGATATTGCATCTGCGACGGGGACGGGTACTATAGCGCTCGGCATCGCTACAATCGGCTAGCGATGTCGCAGTGTGCAAAGTACCCCTTAGTCCTGACCTCTACTCGAAACGCGTAGACCTAGATAACATCATGATGTAATTTTTTATCTCCATTTTTTAACTCTTTTTCCTAATAAATGTGATGTTTTAAAGGCAACCTGTCAGGTGCAATATGAACCCAGAACCATGAGCAGTTCTGGGTGTATATTGCTAATCTCTGCCTAACTGTCCCTGTATACACTAGCATAGATAAACACAACAGATCTTTAGAAAAAGTATTTCTAAAGATCCTTTATGATATGCTAATGAGCGCAGGAACTAGTCACAATGACATTAGTTCCTGCGCTCATTCCGCCCTCTTAGCATATTAATACACCGACAGAGGCGTGCTAACATGCTATTCAATGCCGTATCATTAGCGGTGACGCGTGTGCCTGTGTCAGCTGTCACCACTGATCAGAAGTCCGGGCACTTCCGGTCATGCTCAGTATAAAGCCGGGTGTACACTTCCCGGCTTCAGAGAGATCTAGTGGCGCATGACTGGAAATGCTGGGCACTTCTGATCAGTGTCGACAGCGGACACAGGTACGTGTATCACCGCTGATGATGCTGCATTGGGTAGCATATTAGCAAGTCCCTGTGGGTGTGCTATCATGCTAGGAGGGTGGAATGAGCGCAGGAATTAACGCCCTTGTGACTAGTCCCTGTGCCCATTAGCATATCATAAAGGATCTTTAGAAATACTTTTTTTGAAAGATCTCTTTATCTATGCTAGTGTATAAAGGGACAGTTAGGCAGAGATTAGAAATATGCACCCAGAACTGCTTGTAGTTCTGGGTGCATATTGCACCTGACAGGTTCCCTTTAATATGGACTGAATATCTCTCTGCAGTTGCAGGATCTTCCTCGCTTCTTCCATGTTGCTAAACCGAAAGGCCGGGCTGGACTCACCATGCACCACATATATCTGCTTGGTGACTCCTGTGCTGGTGAGCTGATATACTCCCTCTTCCCTGTCTATATAATATATTACCTATTTACTGGATAGGTGATTATTATATCAGTGTGTGTCTCAATTTTCAGATTGACGGACTTTTCTTTCTATTGTCCCATGGCTGAAAGACCAATGCCAGGATGAGCTTCAAGGAGCTCCTTGTCGCAGGTGGATAGGTGATAATTTATGTAGACAGGAACACCTACCGTAATTATGCTGCATTCTGTCATGCTCTCGAGAGCCCGGCATCGTCCGTCACTCACCGATCCGGTCCCCGGGCGCCCTGGCCACGGCTGCTGCCCCCGCTTTCCCTCCTGTGCATCCTCCGTGCTCCCCTCCCATCAGCCCCGGCGTCCCGCTGTGGTCCGGGACTCAGCTTCTGCTTCCCCTGCATCTCCTCCGCTCTCTCCCCTGCGTCCTGTGATGATCTCCGGCGCTCGGGCCTCGCGCATGTACACTAGGGAGCGGGTGTGCTCACTCACCTCTTCTTAAAGGACCAACGTCACGAAACAGGATATGGCTTGTTACAGGTGCAAGGTATATAAGACCTCCTTTTGCTTGTGGGCGGTGCCTGTTCAACGTGTTCTTGCAGTTTATCTCTTGCACTAGATGTTCAGGTCCCTCTGTGCTTTGTACCCAGGTTAACCCTGTCTCTGCCCACAGTGTCTGACTGCCAACCAAAGTGTGTCCAGCCTGCTGCTTCCAAGGAGTTGCCCCGGTGACTATCAGCTGTGGATCCTGTCATCTTCCATCAGCCTGTACCCGTCATCGGTTCTGGATTCCATCTGACCACATCAGCCTGCACTCCTCGCTGGACCCGGACTCCGTCTGCTGTTTCCACTCGGCACCTGTACCCGGTTACGGTCATCCGTCCTGCCCACAGCTATCCTTGGACTAGTCACTGTATCCCGTATGGACATCTGAAGGACGCGAAACCCGAACTCGCTTGTGTCCCGGCTGCTGTGCATCTAGGCCCTCTGGGGAGGTCGCCAGACAGTCCCTGTATAGGGGTTCGCTCCTGGTTGTCTCTCTGGGGGAGTCCGGTGCACGGTCCCGTGGATCCACCTCTGGACTGAACGTTACACATTCACACATTGGTGAATTTCTTCACTGCAATTTTCTGCCTTTGTGGCAAACCCATGTTACTTTTTCCTGTAATATTGAATATGGGGGTAAAAATACATTATTTTTACACAATTTACTTGACCTCACAGGAAAAAAAAACAATCTCGTTTTCTTACAATATTGAAAAATGTGTTTTTGTTGCAACTTTAGAAAACTGCATCAAATAAACACACCACGGCAGATGAGTGAACGTAGTTTTAATATTGCATGGGTACATACTAATGATAGCATACCGGTGTTTGATTAGTTAACTATTAATGATAGCTGGGACGCAATGGCAGTAATAATCGCCTTAGCCTTTGTGACATTTCATTAATTTCCAGAAAGCATAATAACAACCACAAAACCTACGAGAAGCCAATGTCATCATGGGAGGTTAAAGGTATTTTTATTGTCAATTGATTGCAGACTTCCTAAACAGTGAATAGCTATCATAATATTATTATGGTGGTTAGGAGTATAGCTCATATCAACTGAAGAAAGCACTAATAGAAAAGATAATTGTAGATCATAAGTCTGGGGCTGAGCTGGATGATGGATGATAGAATGTCCGCATTGTGACACCTTAAGGGTAAGTTCACACAGTGCGTTTTTCGCGGCATTTTTGCGCAGTTTTCGGGTGCAGTTTTGCTTAGAAAACTGCATGACTTTGCTTCCCCAGCAAAGTCTATGGGTATGTGCGCACTAGGCGTTTTTTTCACGCTGCGTTTTTATGTGCGTTTTTGTCTCAAAAAACGCACCCGCGGCTAAAAAACGCGATAAAAACGCATGCGTTTTTACCGCGATTTGATGCGTTTTTTGCTGCATTTTTGCTCACTGCGTTTTTAATCAGTGCACAATGCCATTAAAGATTGTTGATGAAAAAAAAAAAAGTCTGATGTAATTTCCTTCTTCAAAATGTTCATTGTATGCAGGAGAGCAGACAGCTGCAGAACTAGTGTATGCAGGAGAGCAGACAAGCAGACAGCAGCTGCAGAACTACAAGGCTCAGCATCCTCCATCCAGGACTGTATGCAGGAGAGCAGACAGCAGATACTGAACTGCAAGGCTCAGCATCCTCCATCCAGGACTGTATGCAGGAGTTTTTTGCCCCCCAAAAAAATGACGTGGGCTTCGCCATATTTTTGTATGCTAGCCGGGTACAGCAGGCAGGTACAGGCTGCCCCCAACCCCAGCTGCCTATTTGTACCCGGCTGGGAACCAAAAATATAGGGAAGCCCTTATTTTTTAATTATTTCATGAATTTCATGAAATAATTAAAAAAAAAAAAATGACGTGGGCTTCGCCCAATTTTTGAGTCCAGCCGGGTACAACTAGGCAGCTGGGGATTGGAATCCACAGTGCAGGGTGCCCAAGCTTTCTGGGCACCCCCGCTGTGAATTGAAGTCTCGCAGCCACCCCAGAAAATGGCACTTTCATAGAAGCGCCATCTTCTGGCGCTGTATCCAACTATTCCAGCTGCCCTGATGCCGGGTGGCTCGCTGGGTAATAATGGAGTTAGGGCTAGCTGTATATTATCAGCTGGCCCTAAGCCCGAAATTCATGGTGTCACGCCAATATTAGACATGGCCACCATGAATTTCAAGTAATGATAAAAAAAAAACACAACACACAGAAAAATATTTTTATTAGAAATAAAACAACACAATTAGTGACTCCATCTTTATTGAAATAAAGAACCCCCCTCCGCAGTAATACTGGGTCAGGGTCCCGCGCCGTCCAATCCGGATCCAATATCATCTGATCGGTTTGCTGGAAGGCAGAGCGATCAGATGATGTGTCAGGTTCTAGGGGCTGAAGCACATCACACATCAGCTGATTGTATAAAAGCTGATTATACAATCAGATGATGCATCGGTGCAAAAAAATAAATAAATAAATAAATACTCACGTCTGTGCTGATTACCGGCAGCTCCTGGAGCGATCGGATGAGAGTCTGATCCTGTCCCATCGCTGCCGGAGCTGCCGGTAATCAGCTGATGAAGTCTCCTGACGGCAGGATCAGCTGATAGCCGGCCGGGCGCGAAAAAGCCGGCGACACCGCGAGAATTACAATCAGCTGATGCGTCAGGTGACTGCATCAGGTGATCCACGGCCAGGTTCTGCAAGCTTCGTACGTGCCCCGGGGAGACTGCACACAGCCAGAGCGGCGGGACCGGGACAGGAGCTGGGAGCGGGCATGGCACCGGGACCCAGCAGACAGGTGAGTATATATGACATTTTTTTTTTTCTACTGTTCACTTTGGTTTTCGCCGCTGCCTCCACCTCCCGCCCAGACATGGCGCCGCACGGAGCTGACATGCACCGGGCGGGTTGTGGAAGCAGCGGTGACGGTACCGGGAGGATTCATGCTTCTGTGTTTACCAACAGAAGGAATCCTCTTCTTGTACACGTCACTATACTGCCCACCCCTTGCGTTTATAGCTGCGTTTTTAGTCATAGAAACGCAGCTATATGCGTTTTTCATTGCGTTGTTGAACATCTCATTGAACTCAATGGGTGAAAAACGCAGTGAAAAACGCAGAAATAATTGACATGCTGCGTTTTTGTGGTCACCACAAAAACGCAGCTACAAAAAAAACGCTGTGTGCGGACAGCACTTCTGAAAACCCATAGACATTGCTGGGGAAGCAATGTCACTGCGTTTTCAGCACAAAAACGCGGTAAAAAACGCCGCTAAAAACGCGGCAAAAACGCCTAGTGCACACAAGGCCTATGAGTTTTCATTTTTGCTGTCGGCACACAGCGTTTTTTTTTCAGCTGCGTTTATGTGGTGCCACAAAAACGCAGCATGTCAATTATTCCCGCGTTTTTCACTGCGCTTTTCATCCATTGAGTGCAATGGGATGTTGAAAGACGCAATGAGAAACGCAAATAGCTGCGTTTTGGTGCGTTTTGGTGCGTTTCTAAGACCAAAAACGCAGCTATAAACGCAGGAGGTGGGTAGTAAAGTGACATGTACAGGAAGAGGATTCCTTCTGTCAGTAAATACAGAAGCGTGAATCCTCCCGGTACCGTCACCGCCGCTTCCACCTCCGGTCCTGTGTATGTATGCTCTGCCGTGCGGCGCCATGTTCGGGCGGGAGGTGGAAGCGGCTGCGAAAACAAAAGTGAACAGTAGAAAAAAAAAAAATTCATACTCACCTGTCTGCAGACTCCCCGTGCCATGCCCGCTCCCATCTCCTCTCACGGTATCGCCACCCCCGCTCCGGCTGTGTGCAGACGGCCGGGACACCTCCGATGGATGCAGGACCTGGCGATGGATCACCTGATGCAGTCACCTGACGCATCAGCTGATCGTAAGTCTCGCGGTGACGCAGGCGCCCGGCCGGTTTAACCTATCA
The DNA here is from genome assembly GCF_048569485.1 of Anomaloglossus baeobatrachus. NCBI lineage: Eukaryota > Metazoa > Chordata > Amphibia > Anura > Aromobatidae > Anomaloglossus > Anomaloglossus baeobatrachus. The sequence continues at coordinate 69,861,137 of NC_134355.1, read as the reverse complement.
GCGGATGCGTCAGGAGACTTCATCCCTGATTACCGGCAGCTGCTGCAGCGATTGGACGGGATCAGACTCGCTCCAGGAGCTGCCGGTAATCAGCACATAAGTGAGTTTTTTTTTTTTTTTTTGCACCAATGCATCTGCTGATTGTATAAACGGCTTTTATACAATCAGCTGATGTGTGATGTGCTTCAGCCCCTAGAACCTGACACATCATCTGATCGCTTTGCCTTCCAGCAAATCCATCAGATCATATTGGATCTGGATTGGACGGCGCGGGACCCTTGACCCAGGATTACTGCGGAGGGGGGTTCTTTATTTCAATAAAGATGGAGTCACTAATTGTGTTGTGTTTTATTTCTAATAAAAAATATTTTTCTGTGTGTTGTGGTTTTTTTTTTATCTTTACTAGAAATTCATGATGGCCATGTCTAATATTGGCGTGACACCATGAATTTCGGGCTTAGGGCCAGCTGATAATATACAGCTAGCCCTAACCCCATTATTACCCAGCGAGCCACCCGGCATCAGGGCAGCTGGAAGAGTTGGATACAGCGCCAGAAGATGGCACTTCTATGAAAGCGCCATTTTCTGGGGTGGCTGCGGGACTTCAATTCACAGCGGGGGTGCCCAGAAAGCATGGGCACCCTGCACTGTGGATTCCAATCCCCAGCTGCCTAGTTGTACCCGGCTGGACTCAAAAATTGGGCAAAGCCCACGTCATTTTTTTTTTTTTAAATTATTTCATGAAATTCATGAAATTAAAAAAAAAGGGCTTCTCTATATTTTTGGTTCCCAGCCGGGTACAAATAGCCAGCTGGGGTTGGGGGCAGCCTGTACCTGCCTGCTGTACCCGGCTAGCATACAAAAATATGGCGAAGCCCACGTCATTTTTTTGGGGGCAAAAAACTCCTGCATTCAGTCCTGGATGGAGGATGCTGAGCCTTGTAGTTCTGCAGCTGCTGTCTGCTCTCCTGTATACACTATTGGATGGAGTATGCTGAGCCTTGTAGTTCTGCTCCCTCTGCCTCTCCCTCCAGCATACAGTCCTGTATGGAGCATGCTGAGCCTTGTAGCTCTGCAGCTGTCTGCTCTATTGCATACACTAGTGGAGAATGAAGAACATATTGAAGAAGGAAATGACATCAGACCTTTTTTTTTTTTTTTTTCAACAATCTTTAATGGCATTGTTCACTGATAAAAAACGCATAAAGACGCAGTGAGCAAAAACGCAGCAAAACGCAGCAAAAAACGCACCAAATCGCGGCAAAACGCGTGCGTTTTTTGCCGCTTTTTTGACGCGGGTGTGTTTTTGTGCGTTTTTTGCCGCAAAAAACGCACAAAAACGCAGCGTAAAAAAAATGCAGTGTGTGAACCTAGCCTTAGTTTTACTCTATGGCCAATTACCAATGCAGAACAACAGTTTTTTCTTTTGGTCCAAGAGGCATATAATAGAAATTTTCTGAGTAAGGATGAAAGAGATTTTATTAATATATATAATCCAGAAGTTCAGTTTTATTTTCACCCTGAACTCCACAAAGACCCTAAAAAACCTCCGGTTCAAATGATTAGGCTTCCAAAAGTCTCACAAGTTGTCTTAGAGAATATATTAAAACAAGCAACTACAGCATTTTGTCCAGGAATAACCATCATCTTACCTACTGGACACGATGGTACTACAATGGGACGCCAAAAACTTGGAATGAGTGACCTTATATGCTAATATCTCATAATAGAGGCTTAAAATTTATATCCTGATTGGCTAGGGACAGATTCACATATGACCTATATTCAGAAGAAGTGTATATTCGATTCCTTGGAGTTTATCTCAAAACACAATTATTTATTTTTTAATGGACATTTTTAGTTACAGTGTAAAGGTACTGCGATGGGCACGAAATGCACCCCGGTTTTGGAAAATCTTTATATGGGGGCTTTTGAATGTGAATTCATATAATTTCCAAGATTTTTCTTGTGTTATTTACTTCTACAAATGTTTTATAGATGATATGACTTTAATTTGGAAGGGTCTGGAGAAAAGCTAAAAGAATTTCATAAGCATTTAATTTTAAATGACTGGGGCTTGGGCTTTAGTGAGCGCAATGATGTAGAGGAGATGGTGTTTCTAGATTTACTCCTGTTTATAGAAAAAGACAGTATTCAGACCAGAACACACTTTAAAGCAGTTGATGCCAATAGCTTTCTGAATTTTAATAGCAACTACTACAAACAATGGAAAATTAATGGCCAAATTGTATGAATGCGGATAATTAGTACACATGATACGGACTTTAATACTCAAATTAATAAAATAGGAAACAGCTTGAAGGAAAGAGGATATCCAAAACAAACCATAAAAGGGTTGAGAAATAAAGCCAGAGCATTGGATAGATCTAAATGTCGTTTGCCTAAGGACAAAAATAGATCCCCAGATCAGAAATATAACCTGCCATTCATTACTACTTACAATAGATGCTAATCCTATTCATAGCCTTTAAAACAAATACTGGAGTATTTCAGATATCTATTTTGAGAACATATTAAATAATAAACTATTTGTAGTTTATTGTAGGGCTAGAACCATGAAACAGATTGTAACACCCCAATACCCTAAATTGGAAGGTAAGAGGGAATCAATTGTACTTTTGTTTAATCTAATTATTGTATATAAATGTAGATAGACTAAATGTGAAGTGTGCAATATTATTACCCACATGCAAAAATAATTTAGAAGTAATAAATCAAAAGGGGATATTTCATATTCCACATTTACAGAATTGTGGTAGTGATTATGTTATCTACATGCTGGAATGGCAGTGAAATATCCAGTAATTGGGATGGACAACACTAAAGGGGGCTTTACACGCTGCGACATCACTAAAGATATATCGTCGGGGTCACGGTGTTTGTCGGCGTCGTTAGCGACATCGCAGTGTGTGACAGGCTGGAGTGACTTAAAAGGATCGCAAAAAAGACAAAAATCGTTTGTTTTGGACAGGTCGTTTAATTACAAAAAATCGTTGTCAGGTAACTAGCTATGTTGATCCTCGTTCCTGCGGCATCACACATCGCTATGTGTGACACCGCAGGAGCGATGAACATCTCCTTACCTCCATCCCACCGGCAATGAGGAAGGAAGGAGGTGGGCGGGATGTTCGGCCCACTCATCTCCGCCCCTCCGCTTCTATTGGCCGGCCGCTTAGTGACGCCGCAGTCACGTCACTATGACGCCAAACGCACCTCGGAGGGATTGTTCGGCGGTCACAGCAACGTAGCTGACAAGATATGTGCATGTGACGCTGCCGTAGCGATAAAGTTCGCTACGGCAGCGATCACCACATATCGCACGTACGACGGGGGCGGGTGCTATCGTGCTCGACATCACTAGCTATAGCTAGCGATGTTGTCGTATGTAAAGCCCGCTTAACAGGGACAGAACAAATTAATATAATTTATTTTTCAGATTATAAGATTCACTTTTCCTCCCAAAAAATTGGGAGGAAAATGAGGGGTGCGTCTTAAAATCCGAATGCACCTTATCAGTAGGTGATTGAGAGGGGTCGTAGGAGGCAGGTGCTGTGCTGGTGGCTGAGCGGCGGCAGCGGGCTGTGCTTGGCCCTGTGCAGCGGTGGCGAACTGTGAGGCAGGGGCATCTTGTAAATGTCGGCGCTGCGGGCTTCAAATAATGGCGCCTGGAGGCAGCGCGTGCACAGATTTAGCTCTTGGCTCAAGATCTCATCTGCACATGTGCCGCTTCCAGCTTATTGATCTCCCAGCAACGTAGGTGGTGCGTGCGCAGTTGAGATCTCGGCATGTCATTGAGCCAATAGCTCAATCAGCGAACATGCTGACTCTGGGAGCGGTTTCTTTGAAGCTCGCACCGCCAACAGTTTATGGAAGTTGCCTACCTCAGAAAATCAATATAGATATAATAATAAGGGAATATATTTTCAATAACATCAAATTTCCCATAAAATACAACATTTTATTAATGTTAGTAAAATCTCAGGAAAAAGAAAATCTGATAATGACATACAATGTATTGGGTTTTCCATTTGGATTGCTTAATGCTGAATGGGTTAAATGTATCTCTAGAAAGCGTTTTCTGATTAAGGAATAGGTGTAGTGATATGTCATTTCAGGAATCCCTGGACATGAAGTGGTTGTTATGGCTTGTTGTTTATTTTACCACCACAAATAACAGTATAATGTATCCTGATGAAGGGTGAAACATTGTTTAAACCTAGAAATGTTCTTACTTTTTAAATGTTTTTAAAATAATGCTTGTGGGAATAGAGGGATTTTTGTACTAATAGCAGTCATCTGAAATCATTTTTAAAGCCAAGTGATCTGGGATTTTGGAGGGATACAGGTCCATTCTTCCCCTCCTAAAAAAGTAAGTGTTCCATAAGAGATTTCCCCGGCAGTTGATAGGGGATCCTTTGTTTTTTCTCCTTCATATTGCCTGGTCAATACAGAATGAGTTGTAGAGCATCCAGTGCTCACATGAACATGGCCCGTTTACTTCACGACTATTTTACCTCTATTTTTTAGCATCAATCCAGTTTACTATTGACTGATGAAAATGGTTCAACTTCAACAGGCAAAGGAATCACTGCTGTACTCCAAGCCTAGTCCACTCCATTCACATGAACCAGTTGCACTTGTGCCGCCCCTGCAGTGGATCGAACCACTCAGATCTAGGGGTGGTGATTACTTGTGGCTCGAGGGTCTCCGGACCCGGGGGCTAAGGGCCACACTCAAATGTAGAAGGGGGTTATTTACAGGGGATAGGTATAGTTCGTGATGCCACCCGTGGTGTGCGGTAATTGGGAGTACCGCCACTGCCGTTGGGAGTACCCGGGATGATGGAGTGGGGCATCAAGATGACGTTACCCTCCACGGGTAGGGGTAGGCCCCGGGACTCTGAATGGTGATGCGGGGATGCAGTGCAGGGGTCAGTCGGGTACTCACTCAGCAATGAAGCAGACGCTGACAACAGGGTAAACCAAGTCTCTGAACGTCGTTGCCTCTCGAGGGGAGCTCGTCCGGGTCCTGTCCCATGCAGCACTGCCGGTGGTCTGTAACCTGTCTCCTGGCACACAATTTAGATTGTCCGTAGTGGCCCCCTAGCTTGGAGCTTTCCGTGCCCCACTCCCCACTGTGGCTAAGTGAAGAAGCCTGGTCTCAGGAGCTCACGCTTGGGATTTCAGTGGGCCGCTTGTTAGGAAAGCCCTATCCCCCTTGTTGTGCTAGTGCCCCCGATCTCTGAGCTTGGTGGAACAGTCCATAAAGGCTCTGTCCTCCGCAGGTTAATTGCTGGGTCGCCTGAAGCTTCTCCCCGACCTAGGGTCTGTGTACCCCAACGTGCCTTCGGTCCTGGACCGGTGATAGGACCAAGCTGGTGTCCGTCCTCCTTGACGGGCTCCAGGCACCTAGCCTCAATCCCCTGCGACCAGGGGTCTGACTCCTCTAGGTCCAGACCACCGTCTGCGACCTAGTTTACTTCTCCCCTGGGAGCTCCAACTCCCAGCTTCCTCAGAGCTCCTCACAGCTTGAGGGTTCCTACTGAACTCCACTTGACACCTCCCACCTCCCTGCCTGACCCCTAGGTGGGCGGCCCTATTCCTGCTTAAGCAGCCCACTGGTGTGCCTGACAGGTGTGGTGCAAAGTGTATCTAGGATTTGTGAATGCTGGTGGAGGCAGCACTGCAGGATGGAGACCCAGAACCATGGGTGTTTGAGTCCTGCACGGGGAGAGCAGATTGTGCAAAACCCTGTGACGACCCGAATAGTCCAGGGCGTCACACACTCATATGTAAACAGTGGTAACAAAGGAGTAATTCTTGGCCTTTAGATGATAGCTTTCACTCTCAACCCACCCATATATACACATGCTTGGCTCATATGTGTACACTGGTATCTACATAGAGGAAGACGTTGCTGCCAGACACTGGTGGCGACTTATCTTACAGAGATCAAATTAGGTGGTTGAAATTCTGTTGTCCTATTCTTATTTCGTCCAACATTTGCTATCGGTGGAGAGTCAGTAGGTTCTAATACACATTAGAGGTTTGTCTTCAGTCGTTGAATTTGGCAGAATGAGACAATGTACATTGCTGGCCAGTGCCAACTAAATCTTCCATCAGAGGACAACCAGGAGGAACGTTATACATTGGATGGTCATTCTTTTGTGCCAAAATTAGCAGCTTCACACAATGTGCAAGGTTGGCCAGTCCTCCAGAAGTCTGCCATTGGTCTATGATTCGGATCCCCTATACATATTATATGGTCAGTCAGTCCAGCAGAAATTGGTGCCTTCAACTAAAATACATCAAGTGTGTTTGGCCAGCTTAAAGGGAATTTGTCATTAGTCCCACCCTGCCTGCCCCATAAAACATTTATATGCGCATGTACCCTAGTGAAAGGTGAACTCATTGGTGGATTTCTCAAGATTCAGTCAATGGATTGGAAATATAAAGTTACCAATGAGTTTATCACTCACTGGGCTACATATGCATATAATTCTTTGGGCACCATAATGTACAAGGGCCCATGAGAAAATGTTACCACTACACCTACTATACCTATTCTAAATTATAACCCATCTTGTAATATTACTCCAGGTTATATATGGACTATTGAGTTGTTGCCTATTGCAGATTGTTCAGTTATTCGTTCTTATAAAAACTCATTTATTTATATTTTTGTTTTGGGGTTGAGGTCCTTATCTGGACTGAGCAGGGATCTACTGTAGTTATCTATATGAGGTATCATGGACACAGCTTCACTAGGGTAATGACTGCTAATTTTGAAGCCAAAACTATTGGAGAGGTTATAAAACAAAGAATTAAAATCTTTTGTATATAATTAAATAGTTTTACTATCCCCTCCCTGCTTTGGCTTCAAAAACAGCATCATAAGACTATCAAAAAGTAACATCTGAAGGCTTGTTCTGTTCTTTTTTAGGCAATTTTTGAGGCCAAAAAGAGTTGTGAAATATTAATGAGAAATGGGATAAAGGGCAGAAACTACTGTACTTCTCCTTTTTGAATCCACTTATTTTATTGGCTTAAAAAAACTTAAAAACTGAATAAAAACTATGAACATTGAAAAATATCTAAAAACCTGATCAAAACCTAGGCAGAATATATTTATAAAGTTTTCTTATGTCAATGTGGGAACAAATTGTGGTCTAAAATCCACATAAAGAAAGGTTTCAAATACTTTTTAAATTAGCTTCCTATTCATTTGGAATTTTCTTCTCTTTTTTTTCAGTTTGGAAAGAAAAGTAACAATGTTCTTGAAGAGTTTCTGTCGAGAAAAAGCCCTGTAAATCCTCTAAATTTGGCTACTGATACAGTTGAAGTAAGAAAAATATCTGCCAAAACAGCATAAAAACCCTAGCGGAAAACAATTATTGTATGTGATTGTTTTGATAAAAAATCATCATCTAAATCTGTAAGGCATGTTCATATAGTTTGAAGGCAGCATGTGCACAAAGTGACAATTGTAGGTGTTTTTATAAGGGAAAATCTAGGAATATTTAGAGTTTACTCTTCTTATTAAGACTTTTTTGCTTTTAAAAACCATAATTAAAAAAAAAAGCATGACGTTGTGTATGACAAGTGTTTTTGGTGGTGCTATTGATTTGTGATATTTTATACAGGAAACTGTCTATATTTTTGAAGTTCTACCAAGAATCCTGTTGAGAAAAACAGAAAAAAAAACCTGTATACCAAGAATATGCTGCATTTTCATGAAGACATTACTGGCACCAAAAAATGCTAGAAAATCTTTCATTATATGCTAATGAGGCCAGGGACCAGTCGCAAGGGCGTTATTTCTCTTGGCTAGTTGGCCTTTTTAGCATGTAAGCATGCCCCTATGGGCATGCTAACATGCTAATCAGAGGCATGATCGCGCTCACTTCTGCTGCCACCGAGCCCGACGCTGGATTTCAGCTCTGTGTGCATGATCCCCAGACTTCCGCTCACTATGAAGTTGGGTGTATGCGTCCTTGCTTCAAACTGGTGTAGTGCGCATGACCACAAGTGCCTGGGACTTCTGATCATGCGCACTGACCCTAGGTCTGGCGCTCTGAGGCGGTGCACCGGACACAGGTACGCTCATCAGTACTGATGATAACGCTGGGCAATGGGCAGTGAATAACATGTAAGCTCGCCCCTGTGGGTGTGCTAATATGCTAAGAAGACGGAATAAGCGCAGGAACTAACACCCTTGTGACTAGTCCCTGCGCTCATTAGCATTTCATAAAGGATCTTTGAAAATACTTTTTCTAAAGATCTCTTTATGTATGTTACTAGATGCAGGGACAGTTAGGCAGGGATTAACAATATCTAATATTAACTACTCGTGGTTCTGGGTGCATATTGCACCTGACAGGTTCCCTTTAATAAAACAACATTTGGCTGATAATAAAATAAAATATGCATAAACCCTGTGTGTGGAATCAACCATAAGAAAAAAAAAAGACACAAAGAAGAAATAATCGTAGAAACAGAACTTGTCTTTCCTAATGACGTCTCACACCTATGCGAAACGCATCACTACATACTGTGGATGCCACAAAACAAGTTTGCTTTCATCGTTTCTCTAAAAGGTGTCATTCAAACATCCTAAATACAGAAACTTATTTTTCCACACCTTTTTGCCCTGGGCATGTAAGTAACCTTTCACCCTTTTGTACACACTTGCTACAAATCACCAGCAATGTACGATATACTGTATTTTTATGTTATTCTACCCTTTGTCGCTCTTTGTTTGCGGCTTCCGGCTCTTCATCGCAATGATGTCACAAAAGGCAGAGTATTTAAAATTGAACTCCTTTTAAAACTATACCACATTTTCAGGTTTTATTTTTGCATTATATATATCTATGTATTATTACTTGCCTGGTGCTGGCTACGAATTCCTACCTCCTGAGCTCACGTCTTCACATATGCATTAATGTTGTACAGTTGATTTTGGCTTGAATGGTTGACGGATGATGTCGGAAGAGATAAAGATTTGATGGTTTTTGGTTTTTTAGCCCGATCCTTTTGATTTGCAGGCAGTTAAGTGGATGGCACAGGAGCCTGACTTACTCCACTATCCTTATGAAAAACTCATGAATGTGTATAGTGGAATCTCTAGAAATAGTATAGCAAGGTGTGTGAACACCTTTACATCTAATTGTCTTCCTTCTAATTTTTGGCAGCCCTTGCATATAGTGCAAAGGCATTACTTTTGTAGAAGTCTCACTGAATAATGGTAATAAAACATTTTTGAGGCCTTCCTCTATGTGTCTTCCAGGGTGTATTGGAGTACCCCCTTCTAATTTTTAGCAGCCCTTGCATATAGTACATAGACTTTACTATAGTAGGAGTCCCACTCTTAACGAGAACAACATTTTTTTGATGCCTTCCTCTACGTGTCTTCTATTGTGTATTGCAATCCCCCCTTTACATTTTTGCTAGGCCTTGCACCTAGTGCATAGTGCACCCTTTTTAATGTTGTCCAACAATGTATTGTTAGTCCTTCCTCTTCGGGGCTTTCAATGGGTATTGCAATCCCTATTTTAAATAACTATAGTGAAATATGGTGAGAGATGGACCAGCTTTTAAGGCTATGTTCACACTTTGTATTTTGCTGCTTTTTTTGCAGTTTCTCATGAGTTTTAGGCAAATTAAAAGCTGATTTTTACAGTACCAGAAAAAGTTAGGAGATTTCATAAATCTAATGCAACGATTGTTTTTTCCTGACTAAAATGGAAAACTGCTGCATTTTTTTAAAGAAGCATCATGTCAATTCTTTCAGCATTTTTTCAACATTGAAAGCAATGAGAAAGTGCAAAAATACTAAGTGTGAACATAGCCTAAGGGGTGGAGGAGGCAGGATTTTTTTTTTTTTTTTTTTTTTTTTTAATTTGTCTTATATATATGTCATTATACACAAAATAATGTTTCCCTAGATTTTTTCCTGTAAAATCCACTTTATCTTCAGTTTGGTATGTTTTATTGCCACTCTGTAAAAGTGGCGTAATAGTCTGACAACATTGCTCCCAGCAGTAAGGCAGAGAAACATCTTCTCCATGATGTTCCTATTCCATTTAAGCAATGTTTGGATCCAATTCAGCAATTTTACTGTCTCCCAGACCTCCTGGGAGGGTCTACCAGAAAATTGCTCGAGTTTCCTATTAACCTCCCTTATATTCATTACTAGAATCGAGCCCGTCCGAGTGGCCGACCTGCCCAATTTGAGTATCGAGCATTTTAGCGTTCGCTCATCACTAATGCTCATGTTTTACTCCAAAAGAGCTAGGTTATAAATAGTAAAAATGAATGAGAGGTGGAAAGTATTTGTTTTGACATCATGGATATCCTGGAAACAATGACTGCTCGCTAAATAAATAGCAGTGAGCTGAAGTTGATTTATGTGCGCAGGTTACCTGCAGTAAGTGCTTATTGCTAATGTATGTAAAGCGCTATGGAATTAATAGCGCTATATAAGTGAGTAAATATTATTATTATGCTCTTTACGGTAATTTACGGTATTATGCCCAATTACGGTAAAAGTTCTCTAATATTGGTCATATTGTTTTTCTATAGCTAGAACATATATCTATGACTATGAGCTTATGGATTAAAGAGAAACTCCACTTTTCATTTATATTTTACAACAATAAAGTTTAAAGTAGTATAGTGTTTTTTTCAATTCCCCAATATACATAATTCACCTCATAATCCCTTATTTCATTTCTGCTTTTTATTTGAAAATTCTTGGATTTCTTATCTTCAGTTAGGTCTTGTGAGAACATATTGAGCCCCTGGGATCTACTTGACTTTCTACTCTTAGCCACCAGCATTGCTTGACATTGCATGGACTGTACCAAAAAGTTATCTACTTGGGCTGTGTGGGGAAGAACCCTCTATCACAGATAATAATGATGATTAGACAGCTCCTGTTATATAGATATAAAGTCGAAGATGACATATCTGCCTACATGATTTATGGTTTTATATTTATGTTATACTAGCTGTAGTACTCGGGCATTGCCCGGGATAGTAACAGTCTCTCTGTCTCTCTCCCAGTCTCTGTTTGTGTGTCGCTGTCTGTCTCTTTGTCTGTGTCTTTCTTTGTCTGTTTGTGTCTATGTCTCTGTCTGTGTCTATGTCTCTGTCTGTCTGTTTCTATCTCTCTGTCTGTATTTGTATCAGTCTGTCTCCATATCTGTGTCTGTCTGTCTCTCTCTCTTTCTCCGTCTGTCTCTTTCCCCATCTGTCTTTGTCTGTGTCTTTCCGGGTCTGTCTCTTTCCAGGTCTGTCTCTTTCCCCGTCTGTCTCTTTACCCGTCTGTCTCTTTCCCCGTCTGTCTCTTTCCCCGTCTTTCTCTTTCCCTGTCTGTCTCTTTCCCCGTCTGTCTCTTTGCCCGGCTGCCTCTTTCCAGGGCTGCCTCTTTCCAGGGCTGCCTCTTCGCCCGGCTGTCTCTCTGCCCGGCTGTCTCTTTACAGTGCTGTGTCTTTCCAGGGTTGTCTCTTTCCAGGTCTGTCTCTTTGCCCGTCTGACTCTTTCCAGGTCTGTCTCTTTCCAGGGCTGTCTCTTTCCAGGGCTGTCTCTTTGCCCATCTGTCTCTTTGCCCGTCTGTCTCTTTGCCCGTCTGTCTCTTTGCCCGTCTGTCTCTTTGCCTGTCTGTCTCTTTGCCCGTCTGTCTCTTTCCAGAGCTGTCTCTTTCCAGGTTTGTCTCTTTCCCCGTCTGTCTCTCTCTATCTGTCTGTCTTTTTCTTTCTCTCTCTATCCGTCTCACCACTGACATCATATTACCTCACACATAAGCTTCTTAAACTAACAGTTTATTTTGTTCCTATAGCAACCACTGACAGTTGCAATTAATAGCCTGTAGCTCCCACATCTATTCAGTTTAATGGAAGCAGAATTTTGGAGTAACTGTAAAGCACGGGGTTAAATGTTACCGTCAAAACGTAGTCTATGACGTTCCCTGAGTCACATGGGGTGTCTGTGCAAAATTTCGTGATTGTAAATGCGACGGTGCAAATTCCTTTAGTGGACATACACACACACACACACACACACACACACACACACAATAACATACACACACACACACACACAATAACATACACACATACATACACTGAGCTTTATATATTAGATTAACTTGTTTAGGAGCATACAGGTTGGAGAATAATTACACTATCAACTCAGCAGCACCACAAGTGCCAGCTATACCAATGCTTAACTGGCTTGCACTTGCTTTATGTAAGTGTGTGTCAACTAGCAACAAAAGGTAGAGGTAGTAGCGGTGAGTTCAGTTACAAATGTAACAACATCAATGATTTCTTTATTGCCCAGCCTCCTGTGGAACTAGTCCCACTTTGTTGAAATGTGGGGTCCGGTGGTCAATTGCGGTACAATGCTTTGTGTATCTCATTGCCTGATCAAAATGTTGAAATCTCAATTTCCCATCAAGTGGTTACCAAGTCATCAAGAATATTTGGAAGCTTTCTGCCAGTTGCTAGTAATAAAGATTGTTTTTTTGCCTATACTATTAAATCTCCTTTATGTGCAGTGCACCTTATTCCAGTCGCTACTCACAACTGGATCTTACTTATTGATCAGCCAGATCAATAAGTAGAGTATGTCTTGCAGGGAGGTAACAGTGCCATGTTACAATGGTGTGAAAAAGAGTTTGCTCCCCTCCTGATTTCTTATTCTTTTGCATGTTTGTCACACTTAAAGGAAACCAACCATCAGGATTTTAAAGTAAAAATAGTGCCATCTGGCATTAGGATGCGGATTCTAACCATACATTTTCTTCTCAATTTTAATATTTTATTTCAGAAATATGTGGAAGTAAATTTCCAGCAATGCTCTGTTATTTGATTGACAGGTGCAACAGGGGAGGAACATGTGGGTCGGGTCTTGTTATCTATTCCCGCACCTGTCTGCCTGCCTGACCTTCCTCCCATGGTCTCCATCATACATGTTAATTTCAGCTTCTGCGCACTATCATTTGGAAGAATTGCATAAAAGATGACGTTTGAGTTGGCGCCTGCGCATAGAGCTATCTCCGGCACCATTTTTGTGAACACTGCCTTCTTTTAGCGGACTGCCATTTGCGCTATGCAGGGCATCGCTTGCGCCCTCGCTTCCTCTGCTCTTGTTGTGACTGTGAGAGTGCACGTGGTCACAACAGAACTGTGGACTGCTCACAAAATCAGCTCTCTGCAGAACGCACCCAGAAGAACACGAGCCTCACGCTTCATAAGAGATCGGTGAGCTGATTTTGTGGGCGGTCTGCAGTTCTGTTGTGACTGTGCACGCTCCCATGTTCACAACGAGAGCTGAGGATGCGAGGGCACATGAGGCATAGTGCATACAGTAGTCCGCTGAAAGAAGACAGTGTTCAAAAAGATTGCGCCGGAGATAGCGCTATGACAAGCGCCGAGTCACCATCAGCAACTGTGGTACCGCAGAGGCTTCAGTCGCCACAGAGGTACTGCACCTCATCCAGAGGTGTGGTATTCCATCTCAGGTAAGGAGAAGGTCAACACCGGTTCACACAAAAGCACGACACCCAGGCTCAGAAACATCTCATCAGACATGGCAGAGGGCATGATTATACCTGAAGCCAGGCTTAAGGGGGGGGGGGGGGAAGAGTCGTAATAGCGGGAACACAGCACAAAGTGGGAACACAGTGTGAAGTGTAGAGAGTCAGAGAAAAAGAGGAGCAGTGGAGGAGCTAAGTCCTGTGGCCTGGAGCAGGTACCGCTCGGCCCGGGCAGCGACAGAAAGGGTCCTAGAGACCATGGGAGCTAACCTCTTGTGGCTTTGTTCCACACATAATATACAGGTGGAAGGTCTAGTTCGCACCACGAGGATTGTCCCTAGGCTAGAGAAGTATAATCTACGGGCTCTGCTAGCAAAACCAACGGCTGAGGTGACTCCAAGCACCGCAGCCACACACCACATACGAATTCACTGAAAGATGACGCAAGAGGACCAAGGGATAGAGCTTCACGCCACCCCACAGGGTTCATGGGCACTGATACAGGGTCGAGGGCGCAAGGCAGGAGGGCGAAGCAAGCGCGGAGACAACCAGGAAAGAGACTCTTAAGAAAGGTGCCCTGGACTCGATCTCCGAACTACCCGGGTCGGCTGGACCCCATCACGATGAATCCCGGCACTCCAAAAGGTGGTCACTGGCATAGTGTGTTAACTGGAAACCTGCTAGAGTTAGTAAAAACCTTGAAACTGCATCCCTGTGTCACTCCGTTATTTGCCAGCGCCCACCAACACAGACTACTACTATTCCCCTCATCTGCCCTGGGGCTTAGCTCTACCTGTGTAGAGCTGCACCATCTAAGCTGCGTCACCATCTGCCCCAGAGATCCCCATCCCGCTGCGGCGGCACCCCAACTTGCCACATACCTCAGGTGGCGTCACAAATAAACTGTGATCATTACCTTCATATTCCCTAAACGACACCGCTGGGGTCACGGAGACGGGCCACGCCACTGCGGCGCCCCAGAGCCAGGACTGATGCCTGGTAACGAGTTACCCCACGGCCCCGATGCAGGCATGTCACAACCAGGTGAGGAGTACAAAGACAAGTGTGCCTTGCCTATTGTCAAGCATGATTATGGGAGTACAGTGGAACCTTGGATTAAGAGTATCTTGGTTTGAGAGCGTTTTGCAAGACAAGCAAAGATTTCTAAAAGCTTTGGTTTAAGAGCAATGATTTGCAATAAGAGCAAATACTCACCGTGCACACTTATGTTTCTGTCCTTTCACCGCGCACTGACCCGCTCTGGAGGTAACTTTCTGTACATATGTACTGTATACAGTATACCATTGTAGAGCGCAGTATATACTATATAGCGCGTCTATCAATTTGCATTTATGGATGCAGTATTGTACTTTCTTATTGATAACCAGTACAGCATGTTGCTTGGAGTGTACCTCCCGCACACCAACAATTCTTTTGTAAACTAACATGCATTTTAAGTTGTTTTATATGCTTTTACTGTACTGTACAGTATTTTGTATCAGTGTACTGTAATAATTTTATATGAATACAGGACATTATTTTGTATTACAGTAAAACGTTTGTATAAATATAGTAAATATTTTTGGGTTGTGGATCGAATTGTCTGCGTTTCAATTATTTCCTATGTGAAAATTCGCTTTGATATAAGAGTAACTTGGTTTAAGAGCACACTCCCGGAACCAAGGTTCCACTGTATCATGATTTGGGGCTGCATGAGACCTGCCGGCTGTGGGGAGCTACAGTTCATTGAGGGAACCATGAATGCCAACATGTGCTGCGACATAATGAAGTACAGCATTATCCCAATCCCTTCATAAACTGGGCTGCAGGACAGTATTCCAACATGATAACAATCCCAAATGTATCCAAGAGCACCACTGCCTTGCTTAAGAAACTGAGGGCGAAGGTGCTGGACTGGCCAAGCGTCTCCAGACCTAAACCATTCTCAGCATCTGTGGGACATCATCAAACGATAACTGGAGGAGTTCAAGGTCTCTAATATCCACCAGCTCAATGGTGTCGTCATGGAAGAGGGAAGGGGATCCAGTGGCTCCTGTGAAGCTCCAGTGAAGAGAGTTAAGGCAGAGCTTAAAAATATTGGTGACCACACAAAATATTGACAGTTTGGGCACAATTTATCCATTTTCACTTAGGAGTGTATGTGGCGCTCCTGAGGCTTCAGTCGCCACAGGGTACTGCACCTCACTTAAGATGCAGTACTCATCCCGGGTACAGAAGAGGTTAACTGCTGGTGTTTCTCACATTCACAAGCCACACACAGTTAGGTGCTTTCCCACTGGGGTTGGCCTAGGGTAGATAGGGGGGTAGCCATGATGAGTCATGGGACTTTCCCGATCACTAGGACAACCACCTGGGGGGCAGGCACCACTTGGGGAAAACACATCTACAGACTTGAGCACTTTACCCCGGGCACAGCTTGGGGTGAGGAGCACAGTCAGGACCTCAATCCAGGCATCACTTCATACTTCTGGGAGCACTACATGACCCGTGGCTTGGAGCAGGCAGCTCATCCCGGGCTCTCTACAGCTACAGGGGATTACAGGGTCTACGGAGAGTGCAGGAAACACCTGCAGCCTGTTGCACATTCCATCCACGGAATTGGAGGGACCCCGACCAGAAAGGACACACAGTGGGAACACCGGTGGTGACCTCCGAATTATCCGTGATCACAGATCATCACGGCAGAGACCGGCACTCTAAGGGTGACAACTGGACAGTGAGTAAAAACCTTGAACTGCAACTACTCAGCACTTCATTGCTGGCGCTGTTGCCCCGTGTTCCGGCGCCAACGGTCACTACTACCCCCCATCATCCTCCCTTGGGCCTAGCTCTACCTGTGAGAGTTGAATCATCCCGGCTGTGACACTATCCACCCCAGAGGACAGCACCCACAGTGGCAGCTATTCCCTGGCCGCGTACCACAGGTGGCGTCACGAGACAACTACAGCTCCCAACATCCTCAACCCCTTCATCCTCATCTCATCACCACCATCCTTCTCCACTTCATCCCCTTTTTGAAAAACACCTCGGGGTCACGAAACCGGGCAGAACCACCCGTGACATCCCCTGACCCTCTCCGCTATAGTCATGGCCGGCTTTAGGCATGTGCGACTTGTGCGGTTGCACAGGGCGCCAATGGCCATGCATCAGGGGGGGCGCCGCAGAGAGGTAAGAAGTAAATTTCCTGTCTCCTCCGGTCCCAGCACTGCGTTTTTACTGTGACCGCCGCCGCGCGGGCAGCAGGCTTTGATGGGAGGAGCTGAAGGGAGACCCTTTGTTAGAAACTAAATGTATTGTCTCCAGCGGCGCCTCTCCATTCATTTCTTGAAGCTTGGCAACCAGGCACCAGCTGCCTCTCTGTGCGGGCGGACGGCTGCCTCTCCGTGCTGGAGGCCCGCCGGCTGCCTGCCTCTCCATGCTGGAGACTGTGTGGGGGTTCCTGCTGTGTTTGGAGGCTGTGTGGGGGTTCCTGCTGTGCGTAGGAGGCTGTGTGGGGGGGCTGCTTGTTGTCTGTCCTTAGCAGTGGTTTCCTAGCAGCTATTTTACCATGAAGGCTGCTGCACAAAGTCTCCTCTTAACAGTTGTTCTAGAGATGAGAAGGTGTGTCCAATCTTTTGGTCTGTACTATATATATATATATATATATATATATATATATATATATACTAGAAGGTGGCCCGATTCTACGCATCGGGTATTCTAGAATTTACGTATTGTGTAGTTAATGTATGATTTTTGTTATATATATCTATATATATATATAGATGTTGTTGTGTGTAGTTACCAAGTGTTTGTGTAGGGGCTGTACATGTTCTGGGTGTTGTCTGGGTGTGGCGGGGGGTGAGAGCGGTGTTGTGTGTGTGTTGCATGTGTTGCGTTGTTTGTGGAGCGCTGTGTGTCTGTAGCGTTGTGTGTGTGTGTGTTGCGCGGTTTGTGTGGGTGTGGTGTGTTTTGGGGGGAGGTATGTTTTGTGCAATGTGTGTGTTGCATGATATGTGCGTATATTTATGTATGCCGCGGTGTTTGTGTGTTGGGTGTTGTGTATGTGCAGCGTTGTCTGTGTGTGTGGGTGTCTGTGTAGGGCGGTGTTTGTGGTTTCCAGTGTGTGTGTGGTGTGTTGTGTGTGTTGGGAGAGGTGTGCACCTCCCATCGTGCTCCATCCGCCATGCTGCGCACCCCCCATCGTGCTCCATCCGCCATGCTGCGCACTCCCAAACGTGCTCCATCCGCCATGCTGCGCACTCCCAAACGTGCTCCATCCGCCATGCTGCGCACTCACAAACGTGCTCCATCCGCCATGCTGCGCACTCCCAAACATGCTCCATCCGCCATGCTGCGCACTCCCAAATGTGGTCCATCCGCCATGCTGCGCACTCCCAAACGTGCTCCATCCCCCATGCTGCGCACTCCTCATCGTGCTCCATCCCCCATGCTGCGCGCCCCCCATCGTGCACCATCCCCCATGCTGCACCAGCATCAGCCTCTCTGCCCCCAGCATCAGCCTCTCTCCTCCCAGCATCAGCCTCTCTCCTCCCAGCATCAGCCTCTCTGTCCCCAGCATCAGCCTCTCTCCTCCCAGCCTCAGCCTCCCCCAGCATCAGCCTCCCTCTCCCAGCCTTCCCCAGGATCAGCCTCTCTCCTCCCAGCCTCCGTCCTCCCAGCCTTCCCCAGCATCAGCTTTCCCCTCCCAGCCTCCCTCAGCATCAGCCTTCCCCAGCATCAGCCTCTCTCCTCCCAGCCTCAGCCTCTCTCCTTCCAGCCTCCCCCAGCATCAGCCTCTCTCCTTCCAGCCTCCCTCAGCATCAGCCTCCCCTTCCCAGCCTTCCCCAGGATCAGCCTCTCTCATCCCAGCCTCCTTCCTCCCAGCCTCTACCTCCCAGCCTCCCTCAGCATCAGCCTTCCCCTCCCAGTCTCCCCCAGCATCAGCCTCCCCAAGCATCAGCCTCCACCAGCATCAGCCTCTCTCCTTCCAGCCTCCCCCAGCATCAGCCTCCCCAAGCATCAGCCTCCCTCGTTCCAGCCTCCCCCAGCATCAGCCTCCCCCAGCATCAGCCTCCCCCTCCCAGCATCAGCCTCTCTCCTCCCAGCATCAGCCTCTCTCATCCCAGCATCAGCCTCTCTCCTCCCAGCATCAGCCTCTCCTCTCTGTCCCCAGCATCAGCCTCTCTCCTCCCAGCCTTCCCCAGCATCAGCCTCTCTCCTTCCAGCCTCCCCCAGCATCAGCCTCCCCCAGCATCAGCCTCTCTTCTTCCAGCCTCCCCCAGCATCAGCCTCTCTCCTTCCAGCCTCCCCCAGCATCAGCCTCCCTCTCCCAGCCTTCCCCAGGATCAGCCTCTCTCCTCCCAGCCTCCGTCCTCCCAGCCTTCCCCAGCATCAGCTTTCCCCTCCCAGCCTCCCTCAGCATCAGCCTTCCCCAGCATCAGCCTCTCTCCTCCCAGCCTCAGCCTCTCTCCTTCCAGCCTCCCGCAGCATCAGCCTCTCTCCTTCCAGCCTCCCTCAGCATCAGCCTCTCTCCTTCCAGCCTCCCTCAGCATCAGCCTCCCCTTCCCAGCCTTCCCCAGGATCAGCCTCTCTCCTCCCAGCCTCCTTCCTCCCAGCCTACCCCTCCCAGCCTCCTTCAGCATCAGCCTTCCCCTCCCAGTCTCCCCTAGCATCAGCCTCCCCCTCCCAGCCTTCTCCAAGATCAGCCTCTCTGCTTCCAGCCTCCTCCAGCACGCCGTGCTCCTCTGCCGACACTCACACACCCGATCGCATACACTCACACACACCCGATCGCATACACTCACACACACCCGATCGCATACACTCACACACACAGACACTGACGATATCGCACATACGCGCTCACACTCACAACATCCGGAGATACCACATGCTTCTGGCCATGTGATCCTCCGTCAGGTCCTGGAAGGTCACAACAGCACAGTATCGAGGCCGAGAAGCAAGCGATATCGCCGGATGCTGTGAGTGTGTGGATGCGATGTGATGTGTGTGTGAGGTGTGTGTGAGAGTGAGTGTGATCTGATGTGTGTGTATGTGTGTGTGTGTGCGTGTGGATCTTCCGCCGCTGCAGGACCTTGATGCGCTTGTAACCAACGTTGGTTGGTTACCATGGTTACCAACGTATCCACACCACTCCCGTGCGAGCGAGGGACGGGGGGGGAGTACAGTACTCACCTCCGTGACAGCCGTGTCAGTTCGGGGAATGCACGGGGGTGAGGGGGGGGGAGTACAGTACTCACCTCCGTGACAGCCATGTCAGTTCGGGGAATGCGCGGGGGGGGGGCGGGGCCAGAGCTAGCGTGCATTGCGTGAGGGGGGCGGGGCGTGGCGTGGCCGAATTGCCAATGCCTGCAGGGTGCCGGGGCGAGAGGCCAATCTGTGGGGGGGGGCGGAGCCTGGGCGAGCGGCTGGCCAATCCGTGTGGGGGCGCAGCCTGGGCGAGCGGCCAATCCGTGGGGGGGGGCGGGGCCATGGCGAGCCCAGCGGCCAATCAGCTTTGTGTCACCGTAAGGACACAATTTTGGAGCATGACAGACAGACAGACAGACAGACAGAATAAGGCAATTATATATATATATATATATATATATATATACGGTATATATTTTATTATACACCCTAAATATGCCCTGTAACTGTCACTTGTAATGTATTGTAATTCTGAATATTGACCTGCCATATCCTAAAGGTGTGTAATATGCGCACTGTTAGGCTATGTCCGCACTTTGCAACGTCCTAGTTGCAGTTCAAAACGCACGTTTTGGGCTTAATTGATTTGACCAAAGTTGCCTTTTTAAGAAATTTAGCGCTAAAAACGCATGCGTATTTACCTCGTTTTAGATGCTTTTTTAGCGCTTTTTGCATGCTTTTTCCCTTGCGTTTTGACAGATGCGTTTTGAACATCAAGACACTGCTAAATAAAGTTTAAACAAACAAAATGAAAAAAGAGAAAAAAAAGCAAAAAACATATATTTTTTGAATTAATAAAGAAAAAGTTATATTTCATGAAATTATAGCGGTTTTATTATATTTATTGTTAAAATAGCAATAAAATCTTAATTTTCTTTAATTTCATTGTCGGACTATGTGTGTGTTTGTAAAGGGACATATTAATCCTTTATTTTAATGTCAGAAAAGGATGCGTTTTTGAAGTTATAAACGCACTCTTTCTGCAGCTACAAAGCAGGTAAAATGCTGGAATTTTGAGGTTTGTTGCTTTTTGACACTTCTCATTGACTTCAATGTTAACAAAACACTGCAGAAATGGCAAAAACAATTGACATGCTGCTTCTTTGAACGCATGGTTTTTGCCACAATGCGTGCAAATTAAATGCAGCGTTTTGAAATGCAAAGTGCGGTCAGGAAATCTTGATTTTCCATAGACTATCATGGAAAATAAAAACGAATGCCTTTTGGCATGAAAACGCTGCTGCTCAAAACGCTGCTGAAAATGCAAAGTGCGGTCATACCCTTAGGATTTCACTTGCTGATTCGAGTGGTCGTCATCTGCTGATCGCTCACATGTGATTTGCAATGTGTGGTCATCTGCCGAATGACGTCTCCTCCTGTATTTCTCAAATTGAAAATTATAACAATGAGAGAAGCAGGAGGAGACGTCATTCAGCAGATGACCCCCCCAGTCTGCAAATCACTGGTGAGCGATCACATGACCACTCAGATTGGCAAATTAAATCCTAGCCGTATATTATATACTTTGGGGATTCGGCTAATGTGCAGAATGTCACACAGGGGAGACGCTGGTCAGTCCAGGGCAGCAGAGCAGGGAGAAGCCGCCGGGGACTGGCCTCCCGGGCGCCTCATCCTGGTTGCATCGTCCCCGGACAGATATTAAATGTGTGTTTTATCTGAAATGTTGCAACATCAGAGTAAAATATACACGACTGCAATAATGGAGCCAGTGTCTGATTCCTTTCACCCAGGGGTCGTACAGGAGGAATCAGCGGTCAGAGAACTTATCTTGTAGCAAAATAACATTGGAGTGTCATATATTCGTTACATGGCGTCAAGGCCGTCTGCACATCACATGGAATGGTTTAGTGTAGGCATGAAGGCCATTCTATCAATGTAATGTATCGCTTGCAGCTGAGGTGTATTATGAGGATCTGCAGCAGCTGAGATGTCTATTAAGAGGTTCTGCAGCAGCTGAGGTGTGTATTATGGGGTTCTGCAGCAGCTGAAATGTGTGTAATGAGGTTCTGCAGCATAGAAGGTGTGTATTATGGGGTTCTGTAGCAGCTGAGATGTGTATGATGAGGTTCTGTAGAAGCTGAGGTGTGTATTATGGGGTTCTGTAGCAGCTGAGCTGTATTATGAGATTCTTCAGCAGCTGAAATGTGTGTAATGAGGTTCTGCAGCATAGAAGGTGTGTATGATGAGGTTCTGCAGCAACTGAGATGTGTATGATGAGGTTCTGTAGCAGCTGAGGTGTGTATTATGAAATTCTGCAGAATATCACATGATTCGGCGTGCATTTCTTCCAAATTTTACAACAAAATTATTTGCAGAATTGCTGGTGTGAGCCCAAACTGGTTAATAAAGGGATTACAGTATAAATGCCATATTTTTTCCATACACAGGGCCCCTCCGTCATGGTTTGTATGTGGTACTGCACCTCAGCCTGTTTAGGTCATTGGAGCTCAGAAGCAGTGACACATACACAGTGCCACCCATCCTCATGGCCTCATGGTGTGTATGTGGTACTGCACCTCAGTCTGTTCAAGTCATTGGAGCTCAGAAGCAGTGACACATACACGATGCCACCCGTCCTCATGGCCTCATGGTGTGTATGTGGTACTGCAACTCAGTCTGTTCAGGTCATTGGAGCTCAGAAGCAGTGACACATACACAGTGCCACCCGTCCTCATGGTGTGTATGTGGTACTGCAACTCAGTCTGTTCAGGTCATTGGAGCTCATAAGCAGTGACACATACACATTGCCACCCGTCCTCATGGCCTCATGGTGTGTATGTGGTACTGCAACTCAGTCTGTTCAGGTCATTGGAGCTCAGAAGCAGTGACACATACACATTTCCACCCATCCTCATGGTGTGTAAGTGGTACTGCACCTCAGTCTGTTCAGGTCACTGGAGCTGAGAGGCAGTGACACATATAACCTGAGGACTCTTTATTACATAGAAAGCAGAGATTTTTTTCTAATTTCGTACATTCTCCTTTAACATTTGTATTTTGGACTTTTTGGTCCAGAGTACACGCAGCATCGGCCGCCGGCTCCATCGTGCATTGTCTGGCATCATCCTGTACTTTTATCCTCAGGATTTGTATAGTAGATGCTGATCCCACCAATGGGGCCACGACCTGCGCCGCTCTAAGTGTATAGAAATATATATCATCTCTCTATGAAGAGCGGCAGCGCCTCATTCTCCAGATACATGTGCGCCCCATAGGTGAGATCTGCATGTTCCATCCATGATATAATATCCAGGCATACGGCATAAATGGTTGAAATCGGAAGACTTCTAAAAGAACGAGATCAGACATGGTGGATTTGAGGTGCAGATTCTCCGGCACAAATATGGAGTTTATTGTACATTTGAAGAGATCAATTTTATTAGGATATAAAAAAAAATGGCCTCCTGTCCTCGTTTGTTTCCTGGGAACTGGGTAAAAAAATCAGTGGGGGTGGGTGGGGCACCAAAGGGCAGTTTTTGCACAGGGCACCATTCAGGCTAAGGCCGGCCCTGGCTACGGTGAATAGTATTCCCCAGACACCATGGTGTGCTTCATGTACTCACTTTTGTTGCTAGCAGTTTAGACATTAATGGCCATGTGGTGAGTTATTTCGAGGGTACCAGATTTACACTATTATACAAACTGCACACTGACTACTGTATATTGTATTAAAGTGTCATATCCTCAGTGTTGTCCCATGAAAAGATATAATAAAATATTTTCAAATATGTGAGGGGTGTACTCACTTTTATGATATACTGTATAAACGCATGCACAGAGCAAAGTCAAATTGTGGGAGAAACCCAGTGTCCTTCCCAGTATAGTTGTCGCGGGCGGAGGAGGGGACGCCGCGCTCTCCCACTGCTGCTCGGGTCCGGCTGCCGCGGCTGCTGCGGCCTGCTGCTGCTCGGTGGCTCGAGCGATGGGCCGGATCCCGGGGACTTTAGCGGCGCTCCTCGCCCGTGAGTGAAAGGGGGTTTTGGGTATAGGGATTGGTTTATTGTCCGTGACGCCACCCATGGTTGTGGTGATTTGTTGGCACCACCGCTGCTCTGTATGGGGATCCCGGGAAGGATGGTATGGAGCAGCCAGTTGTTGTGTTGCCCCTCCGTGGGTAGGGGTTGGTGATCCCGGGGGCCAGTGATGAGGTGGGAGATGCAGGGCTTGGTGGGCGCAGGGACGCGGGGGCAGCGCTGTGCCTTGCGGCACTGTGGTACTCACTCAGCCTGAGACGTTGACACAGTTTTTCGGTAAACCACACGGCTGGAAAGACGGTTCCCACGGACGGCTCCACTTGCTCTCCCAGTAGGTGACGGTGATGTCCCTTTGTCCTGCACCTAAGATTTCTGTGTTGGTAGCGATGGGTTCCCACCGGTAACCCGCTCCCCGGCTTGGATATGGGCCGGAGGAGCCCTACTTTGCCCGCAGGTGCTGGCCCTGAGAAACTGGTGCCCTGGCGGTGGTGGTGTCTCTCTGTAACGGTCGGACTGTTGCCTTCAATCGGGACTTGGTTGTTTGGAGACAGACGTCCCCTTCACTGACGGATTTGGCAAATTTACGGCGACTCCTAGCCTTGCCGGGGTCCGAGAGGCCCCTGCCCTGGTGCTGACTGTTCTTCGTATACTGCTCCAGACCGCCGGGCCACTACCCGTCCGCGGTCCTTCCAGCAACCTCCGAGCAGTCCCCCTCCAGACGGTCACCGCCGTTGCTGACCTTGCTGACTCTGTCCTGCACACAGCTGGACCAACTTCAGGCTTTTCTACTCTCACTTTTACTCTTTTCTTCTTTGCTCCACTACTACTTCACTTTCACTTCACTTAGCTTCTTTACCACACACTGTTTACTCCTTCACCTCCCTAACTGAACTCTGTTCTGCCTGGTTCTTCCCGCCTCCAGGGCTGTGTACTCCTCGGTGGGCGGAGCCAACCACCTGGCCCACCCCCTGGTGTGAACATCAGCCCCTGGAGGAAGGCAACAAGGATTTTAGTAGCTTTGGTGTTCCTACTGGGATGTAGGGTGTGGTGGTGTGATGACCTGTGACCCCTGGCTTGCCCAGGGCGTCACATAATCACTGCTTCAAGGAGAACCTACGTGTAAGAAAAAAAACAGCAGTATCCTGCACAAGATAGTACTGCTCTCTGCATTGTACAGTAACTAAGAGCAAACAATGTTTAAATCATGAAACCGCACATTCAAACCCTTACTACTTCCTGCTGCCTCAAACTCAAAAACATTCTCCAATCAAGTCTTTTGTAAAACTTTGATCAGGAAAAGTGTTATTGCATGCCCTCATCTCTACACTTGGAGGACTACAAACTGCATAAGGAAGTGGTCACTGACTGCTGTCTGCAGGGCGTCAGGCTTGGGCTTACACCTTCCTTTTACCTCCCTTAAGACTGGGACAGGAATTGAGTGGTTAATTAAGAACAGTTCAATACCCATTTCATTTAGTGGGGGTGCCTGGCTCAGGCTTTTCCCACAGTGCTTATACAGGCCAGTGGCTGTGTCTTCCCCTCCCCTTATATGGTATATGGGACCTGGCTGGATTCCCCCACCCTTACTTTTCCTGATGGTACCTTCCTGGTGTTTATGAGGCTTGAAGCAAGGGGGATCGGCCTCTTTTCCAGCATCGACTGACAAGCGTGTCAGCTTTCCAGTGATGGCTGACAAAGGCAGAATAGCAAGTATGGCCGTGCGCCTAAAGACCGATGATGTTCAGCTTAAAGCGTGTCTGTCTGTTTTGCTGGGCGATGCAGCAGGTAGGGCTCGCATTTTCAGTCACGACGAGAGCGCTCGGTGCGCCTGACCCACCTCATAGGCTCTGCCTCAGCTCCTGCTGTACTCACCAACAACCTGGGGACACTGAGCGTCGGCCACCATAGGCCTCCGCTGGTCTCCGTGAGCGGCGGCGCGAGTGGTAGATAACCATTCCCCCTCTGTGTGAGTGGCGGGTACCGTCCAACCCCCTCTTAGTTTCTCACATTATGCCCGTGCTCTCAAATGTTGTCCTGTAGCCGTGCCCCTCCAATCCCTGCTGCGCCATTTTCAACGGACAAAGCTGCTAATGTAAACTGACACTGCAGCTTTTCAGTGCAGGCTCTAAGGGAGAAAGATCAGTTCTTATCTTCAGCAGGTGAGCCATTAGCACCCCTCCCCCCGTTTCCACCTACCGCCGCAGCAGTCTCCAGCCCGCCTCTGATCCCAATTCCCGCCTAAAGGATTCGCTTGCTCCGGGTATGGTGCGCAGGTATTGCAGGACGTGGTTTAGGTCACGTGAATGCTGTGGTGGGATAGATGGATGTGGAAGGAGTTCGGCCTCGGGCTGAAGGCGCTGTTGCAGGCATTCCTCCAGAGACAGTGGATGTTCATGTGCACGCTTGTCCCGACCATCGTTGTCGGCCGGTGGGCTGTCCCGCGAGGCAGTGTTGCCAGCGCGGTGCTGCTCTCCCTGCATGGGGTCCACTTACGTTGCAGCGCGGTGCCGCTGTCCCTGCATGGGTCTTCTGCTCCAGCAGCTCCAACAGACCAAGAATGAAGCAGCCTGGATCATCGTTGTCGGCCGGTGGGCCGTCCCGCGTGGCCATGTTGCCAGCGCGGTGCCGCTGTCCCTGCATGGGGTCCACTTCTGTTGCAGCGCAGGGCCGCTGTCCCTGCATGGGGCCCTTGCTGCTGCAGCGCAGTGCTGCTGTACCTGCATGGGTTCACTTCTGCTGCATTCGAACAGGATGGTAAGTTACCTTTGCTGGGGCATGGGGTTACGGTAGTAGTTTAGTATCAACCATTAAGCCCTTATGGCAAAGCTAGTGGAGAGAACCCTTAGCTAAGCCTTTACAGTGTTCAATATTATAAAAAAAAAAAAAAAAATTGTTTTACCCCAAGCTGCGCCTTTTTCTGTCGGTTTAGTCCAATGTGCTCCTCAAAAAAAGAAAAAAACAGACCAAGAGAGAATTCTGTAATACATGAGAGTCTCTGGTTGAATCAGTAGGTTGATATTTGGATGCTTGTTTCCAAAGATCAAAATAAAAAGAGAAGGCATAGGCAAATTATTAGATGGCCAAGGAGTGCTACTCTGAGCTCACATATATGGATTCAGTGCACAGTGCAGATTACACAGTTGTAACGCATGACATATGTAGTTTAAGGAATTTTGCAAGATGAAAGAGCCTACAGCTATACATATCAGTATGTGTGTGGCTGGTGATACTAGGGAGAGCGTTTACAGCATATGGGTCAGTGAGCTGTGTGCGGCTGGTGTTACTAGGGAGAGAGTTTACAGCATACATATCAGTAAGCTGTGTGCAGCAGTGTGTAATAGACCATCAATATTGTAACGTTAACGCACATACTATATCTTACAAAAAAAAAAAAAAAATAGCGGCAAAGAGGTAGGCAATACATCTGAACTATTGTTATACAATACATTGAATTAATTAGGTAAATAGGTTCATTGAATATAAGCTCACATTATAAAAAAAAAAAAAAAAAACCTAAAGTGCATATGATATATGATACTAAAGTAGGTTAAAACACCCCTTAATTTTAGTATAAAACATATAATATAAATAGTTATAAAAACAATTTAATGAAAGGGGTCTGTAATCTCAATTCGACTCATGAGTTTCAGAGTTCGGTTTGGTACCCAATAGGTTTCTTTGTGATAGCAGCTTGGGTGATAAAAGCGCGAATGTTATTCACGTGCAGCCGTTGATCCAGACCAGGTAAGTCTTCCCGGCCGAAAGTCCCCTGTGTAGAGATAGGTAGGGAGTTAGACTTGTACACCAATAATATGGCAGAGGCCAGCCTGTGAGCGGCCCTTACGTTCGGTTTTTCATGCCTTCCGTTTTCTAGCGCTCCGCCGTTTTCGGACTTGAAATCAACAGTAACTAAACTACTAGATAAACCACAAATAAAAAAAAAAAATAAATAAATAAAAAAAAAAAAGCTAAAAATTTTTGGCCAGAACGGCAGCTGTTTTAGAACACCCCCTTTTCACAACATGCACATTTACCGTTGGGTCTTGTGGCAAAAGAACTTAACAGATATTGTTTAACTCAACACTTATAGTTTCTCGTGGCTCGTTGGTGGTAGTCAGGCTTGAAGACAGCCCTCATTCTGGATACCTTTAGTTGTGAATAGCTCCTTGTTTGTTCGACTGGTTCAGCGGTTAATGCGGCGTCTCGGAGACCCTTCCTTCCCCCCTTTTTTAGATATTGAGCTAGATTTCGTGGCCACGGTTTTCTGGCCCCCAAAGGCAAAATTGAGAGGATTAAGGGACCTGTAGATGGTTTTATGACTGTTCTTAAGGCAATATTGAACAACATGCACTCCCTGTGGTCCTCAAGGAGCTGTTCGGTTTACGGTTGTATCATGCGCCATCGGATCATCTGCTGTATCATGCGCCATCGGGTCTATGCTGCTCGGATAAATATTATAATAATTAAAAAAAAAAAAAAAAAAAGTGTATTTTCGGTCCCAGTTCACTTCACATATATATTCTTCATATATATTTTGGCCTCGCACTAGACATGTCACAGGTGTCTAAAATAAATGTGCTGATTCTCTCTTTCGCTTTGGCAGGAATTTCATCGGTTGCTGCCAGAGGCATACCAGGAAACTTTTGGGCACGTTTGAAGGTGATATGGGGTAGCGGAGGAACAATCTATGACCTCGGTCAGATCATTGGTGCAGTAAAAACTTGGGACACATATGGTAAGATGTAGAGGGAGCGGTGTATGTTGGTAAGAGTGATTCTCGTAACTGCAGGCACTGTTTCGACAGTTCCCCCTTAAAAGAATGTAGTTCGCTATTTGCAACAGCTGAGGTCCCAAAGGGCTTCGTATTCGACAGTGTTAGAGAAAACGGTTGGTTTCAGCTTTCACAAGAACTATTAACGAGGCAGCAGGCGGCGCGTGTTGTGGTCTGTTCTGGTGGTTTTGGAGCGGTTTCCTTTTTGGCGTTCTTTGGATACAGGACTTTGTTGTATCAGGGACCAGGGCAGGTGGATGAGCGCATATGTTGCCCTGGTTACTGATTACCAATGCATATAATGTTGTCCTACTAACCATTTAAATGCTGCGGTTCAAATTAAGTGCTCCAGGACAATCCTGGGTGCGTGGATTATATTAAAATCTGTGCCTGGCCAAAAGTGCCCTATTATGCAGTCTGGATTACGTGGCAAGGCGCCTGGTCTCTTTGCGCTTTTCATTTTCCGAACTTTGATCATGGTATCTCCGAGGGATTTTGAACCCATTTGTTCAGGATCAGCTCTAGGTATACGGAGTGGGCTTGTCGGGAATCAAGTTAAACGTGTTGGTGGGTTTGTAAATGGAAGCCAGACCGTTTTGCTGTAGTTGCATGCTCCGAAGTTAGCGTTTGTATTTCGGCAGGTCACCGCTGGCCTAGTGTCTGTTGTCAGGCATATGTTGGGCTGCCCAGAAGGCTGCGAGTAGGCCAGGACCAAAGGTTTTTGGTTTTGGGAACACCTGCGTGTGGTGGAAGGGGAGTCTTGGTCGGTATTGGATCCAGGTGCTGTCAGTGGCAATGTACGTCAGCAGAGTGGGTTGGGGTAACAACTACTTTAGGGTTATTATTATTGGTTCTAGATAACCCGAGAGTTACACGACAGGGTGAGTGAGACGTATTGACATGGAGAAAAGTGGCAGGATACGAATTGTTTGTCACGGTTTTTGGTTTACTGGACGGGGTCGAGCAGGCGGTTCTTTGTGTGGTGGCGGTCGGGGCGTGGTGTAGGGGTACACCAGCCCCTTCGTGGCGGTAAATTCAATCAATGTTAATGAGACCGAGTGCGAACTTGGCCTCTGGGAGTCCGGAGGGCCACACCGTGTTGGAGTTAAAAAGATGGTGAAACAATCGTTTCAAGTATTCTGAGAAGTTGAAGTTTTAAAGGAGACGTTTTTATAAAGAGAAGTGAAAGGAAATATAATAAATAAAGCTGTGGCCGACCCCGTCCACTAAAGAGATCGTGTGGTGTGTGTGCCTTTTTGCGTCGATTGGAAATAAGGGAGGGATTAATAAGTTAGGAGGTTTGGTGGTGGTCATGACAGCAGTCTGGAGGACTACAAACTGCATAAGGAAGTGGTCACTGACTGCTGTCTGCAGGGCGTCAGGCTTGGGCTTACACCTTCCTTTTACCTCCCTTAAGACTGGGACAGGAATTGAGTGGTTAATTAAGAACAGTTCAATACCCATTTCATTTAGTGGGGGTGCCTGGCTCAGGCTTTTCCCACAGTGCTTATACAGGCCAGTGGCTGTGTCTTCCCCTCCCCTTATATGGTATATGGGACCTGGCTGGATTCCCCCACCCTTACTTTTCCTGATGGTACCTTCCTGGTGTTTATGAGGCTTGAAGCAAGGGGGATCGGCCTCTTTTCCAGCATCGACTGACAAGCGTCCCTCCCTCCCTCCCTTAAATGGTATTTTCCTTTCTGGTGTATGATATGGTCTTAAATTCAATCAATGTTAATGAGACCGAGTGCGAACTTGGCCTCTGGGAGTCCGGAGGGCCACACCGTGTTGGAGTTAAAAAGATGGTGAAACAATCGTTTCAAGTATTCTGAGAAGTTGAAGTTTTAAAGGAGACGTTTTTATAAAGAGAAGTGAAAGGAAATATAATAAATAAAGCTGTGGCCGACCCCGTCCACTAAAGAGATCGTGTGGTGTGTGTGCCTTTTTGCATCGATTGGAAATAAGGGAGGGATTAATAAGTTAGGAGGTTTGGTGGTGGTCATGACAGCAGTCATACTAGTATATCATTCTTCTACATGGGAGGCCCAGAGAGAGAAATTTTGGACCCCTCTAATACATTCTTAACTCTGCCTCTTCATTAACCTACCTCTCCCCTTGTTACAATTCTGGCTGGGGCCACACGGGGATTACTGCGATCCCCTTGCATGACACTCGGCTCACACTGGAAGTACAGCAGAGCCGAGTGTCATGCGAGTGTCCCTGCGACTGAGGTCCAATCGTGCGAGCGGACCTTAGCTGCGGGGGGCGGGGTGGCACAGAGGAGTAGAGGGAGGGATTTATCTCCCTCTCTCCTCCGTTGCCGGCTATTGAGAGTGCAGTGTGATTTTTCTCTCGCCCCATAGACTTGAATGGGTGCGAGAGAAAACAGGATCGCATTGCACCCACAGCATGCTGCAATTGTTTTCTCGGTCCGATTAGGGCTGAGAAAATAATCACTCATGTGTGCTGACACATAGGCTAATATTGGTCCGATTGGAATGCGATTTTTTTTTATCGCACTCCACTCGCACCGATTTTCATGCCGTGTGGCTTAGGCCTAACACCATACCTCAGATTTCTCCTGTTCTTCTCACGTACTATGTAATTTGCTACCCCATCTTATCAGACTCTCCCCGAGCCTCAAAACCTCCAAAGACAACCTGAAAACCAACCTCTACAAAATCGCTTACAATCTGCAATAACCTTGTTAACACATGGCTATTTTAGCAGTTTTTGTCGGCAGACTTTCGGCTTTCCTGTCCCTCCTCTCTTTTCTTTATACTTTTTTTCTATGTCTTAGCTCTTATTTTCAGGATTCTTTCTACCTTTCTATCATCCACCTGTACTGGATCTCTCAGCGCAGTCTGAGGTCACAATTATTTCATACTTTTACTCTGTAATGCAGCACACCTTCCTTATGTGCGCTCCTGTCCCTGTCTCTCTCTTACTTTTATAACTTTTTATTCTTGTCACTCTTGTCCTGATGAGTTTGTACACGTGTTGCATTCTTTGTTTAATCTAAGGTAAAGGTTGTTATTAACCTCTGTGCACTTTACTTACTTCATGTATTGTCACTGTTACGCCAAGTTGTGACTGTTTGGCTTCTATTCCGGCACGTTATTCCTCCCTGTTTTTAAAGTGACTGGTGTAAGATGGCGACCAGCTACATTATGAATTGAACAGTATGTATCACAGAGGTGTTTATCCTCTGGGATGTAAACCTGGAATGTCTACTCTGGTGCTTGTAGTGCTATACAAGTTTTGTGAAGGCGTTCAAAAGCCAGGTTTACGGATAGCTGGAGAGATGGGTTAGTCTGGCTATCCACATACCTCTAATAATGTGTATCTCAATTGTTTTAGTAAAACTGTTTGGCATATGGCGAGTCAGTCAGTCAGAGGGAGCCTCTGAGAGAGGTATGGTGTACTGGCCAGTGTCAGAACATGTGCACTGACAGGAGTCCATGTATTTTGGGGCTGCCGAACCTCCTGAAGGTAATCCCAGGCAAAAGGGGTCCCTGAGGCTTCAGTCGCCACAAGGTACTGAACTTCATTTAAGGGGTCAGTGAGTGGAGTCTGAGGTTGCTCCACTGGGATATTACTGTGGAGGAGTATCTGAACGTATGCGGGCATATCCATGAGGTAAACAGACCGTATACCGTGTATTTAAGTTCCTCTAAAGCTGAAGGAAGGTTCATGTTTTCTTTAACATGTGTCAGTTTATGAAACGTTTAATAAACTCTCTGGACTTTGAAATAGAAAGTGTTCCTACAGTATCTCTACTTTGTGAGTCAAGCAAAATGAGTAACCCCATCACATATAGTAAGTGAATTGTCACAATTTGTGCTAGAGTGCCGGCAGCCATCCAGGAAGCACGTGTCACAACTGCAGGCGAGGCTGTGGATCCAGATGGAACTGTACAGAGCTATGGGAGCTGTGGCCATGAGTAAAGCACAGCATTTGAATGAAATGGAGGTGCTGTTAACGTACCTGGTGCAGGTCAGTGTGCAATAGCAGCAGCGGTAGGGGACCATCAGCTGGAGGTGCTAGGAGGTCCAGCAACAACAGCAGCAGCAACAATAGCAGCGGCGACAGTTGACCAGCAGCCAAGGGTGCCAGGAGGCCCAGCGACAGCAGCGGGAGTAGTAGGAGCAGCAGCAGTGACAGGGGATTGGCAGCTGAAGGTGCCAGGAGGTCTAGGAATAGCAGCCAGAGCTGCAACAGCAGGAGATGTTGGAGCACCTCAAAGAGGCAGCAATGGAACGGTTGGTGCAATCCCTTGTGGGGCCAGTACAGGGAGAGAGTGCACAGAAAGCTGCCCGAACCACAGAGGAACAGTGCGGACTCATACCTGAGAATTCACTGGGGAGGCCACGGAAGGTACCCCCCCTATACTGGGGTGCCCAAAAGGGGGTGGTGCCCAAAAGAGGATGGATACCCAAAATGGCGTGGTTACCCAAAAGGGGGTGGAGCATCCCAAGTCCAAAGGCGTAATGTCCTATGGTATAGACTTACATTCCAGCAAGGAATGACGAGGGTGTTCTACGGAGGTGAATGAAGAACATATGACTGGGCTATTAGACTAGGTGAGCATGGTGATTCTGTAAGGGTCACGCTTGATGTCAATGTAATTCCTGGAAAGATGATTAAAGTCAGCAGCAATCATGCGAATATTAAGGAATATCCGATGGTTGGCGTGTTCTTTAAGACAGCCAAGGGTGTGGCGTACCATAACATGGGTGCAATCCCATTATAATAGGCTGAGACTGTGGAGTATTTTGGGACTTGTGGGAGCTGGGGGAAGTGTCCGGAAGCGTGTTTAAAATTCGGAACAGTATAAAGAAATCCACACCACAGCTGGAGGCTAAAAGGGTTCCTTGCGACATATTGGTATATAATGAGGTAGAGTTAATGCTTCCTAAGGTTGACACTCCTAAGTTAGGGGTGACCAACAATAGTGTGACCGTTAAAAACGGGTTAGCTCCAGTAAAGGGGGACAACAGCTGGTTAACTGGGAAATTCAATAAAAAAAATTCAACGCACTCTCTACTTGTGATGAAAAATGTTTTTCATTACAAAGAAATATTAGCAACACATCTTGACATTTCAACTCTCCAAGATCTTATTCATGTTGATGATCAGAAGCTGATGATCTCCTCAGATATAGCGCTGTAGGAGATAAAATCCTGAAGAGTTCTATAGGAGAAGAAATTCTCTAGAGCACTATAGAACAAGGAATCCTAGAGAGTGTTAGTGTGGGAAATATTCACAAAGGTCACGGTGAGCAGACCGGTGATCCACCCAGTGATGGGGTGGTTGACAGCCCCACATAGCCTCTTATACTGTATATTTGAGCCCCACATAGCCTCTTATACTGTATATATGAGTCCCACATAGCCTCTTATACTGTATATATGAGCCCCACATAGTCTCGTAGATACTTTATGAGCCCCAAATAGCCTCCTATATGCTTTATGAGCCCCACATAGCATCCTATATAAATTAATCCTCATATCCTCCTATACACAGTGCCTTGCGCAAGTATTCGGCCCCCTTGATTTTTTTCAACCTTTTCCCACATTTCCACATTTCAAGCTTTAAACATAAAGATAAAAATTTTAATGTCATGGTGAAGGATCAACAAGAAGAAGGACACAATTGTGAAGTTGAACGAAATTTATTGCTTATTTTAAACAATAAATAACTGAGTGGGGTGTGCAATATTATTCGTCCACTTTAAGTTAATACTTTGTAGCGCCAACTTTTGCTGCGATTACAGCTGCAGTCGCTTGGGGTATGTCTCTATCAGTTTTGCACATCGAGAGACTGAAATTCTTGCCAATTCTTCCTTTGCAAACAGCTGGAGCTGAGTGAGGTTGGATGGAGAGCATTTGTGAACAACAGTTTTCTTGTCTTTCCACAGATTCTCGATTGGATTCAGGTCTGGACTGTGACTTGGCCATTCTAATACCTGGATACGTTTATTTGTAATCCATTCCATTGTAGATTTTGCTTTGTTTGGAATCATTGTCTTGTTAGAAGATAAATCTCCGTCCCAGTCTCAGGTCTTTTGCAGACTCCAACAGGTTTTCTTCAAGAATGGTCGTGTATTTGGCTCCATCCATTTTCCCATCAATTTTTTATATTTTTTATTTTTTAAACCAAATTTTTATTTCTTTTCTTGTAATTGTAAAATAAGGGTCAACAAATCAAAATATCAAATAACATAGTCTCTACAATTTATCGATCAAATATTTGTCACGGTCATCAAATTTGCTCCTTCCCCTTCTTCGTCAATGTATATTTCCATTATTCAGTCTCCGCTACCCCCCTTCAGCATTCCTTGATAACTTGTTACAAACATTACTTATAAACACTATCCCTCCCCTCTCTATGCGACACAACCCAGAATTTGGCCAACTATACTTTCAGCTCGCACAGGGACCCTGACAGGTCTTCCTTCATGTACCATTCTGTAGACACAATGTGGACATTATTTGTATTATTTCTTCTCTAGGACATATAACGCTTATGAACTTTCTCCATTTACTGAAAAATTTTGCTGTCATCCTTTCTTTACACCTCTCCACCATCACCTTCTCAAACATGAGCGTTTTTTTCAATTGATTAACAAGTTCTTCTTTTGTTGGTATTTCCTTCACCAGCCACTTCAGAAGAATAGCCCTTTTACTTATCATTGCTATATCATGGAAAAGATTCGGTAACTTGTCTCCCCCTTTCTCTCCCTCCTCCCAATGCTAATAATGAAATAACCAGACCATTGGATCCAACTCTACATTTCTATTCCAGATTTTCCTCACTACCCCTTGGACTTGTTTCCAAAATCTTTCAATCCTTTCGCACTGCCATATCCCATGATATAGATGTTTTTTTCCGTACCACAATTTGGACAACTCATCATCTTATCTGGATGTCTTGCATTCAGTATATTAGATCCATAGATAGCTCTATGTATGATCCTGAATTGGGTATCTCTTAAGTTCTCATTCACAATCTTCTTTCTCATCACCATCCAACCATTCAAAATCTTCTCCTCCACTTCTTGATCTCCCAATTTGCCCACCCTTCCAACATTCTTCCTGATATGTTAGGGACTAACACTTCTCTCTTACTTCCATAAAGACTTGCTATATTTGTGGCATGGATGTATATACTGTATATGATCGCATCCATCTGATTTGCCTCATATTCGTTATTTATGTTGTATAGTTTCTTCATTATCCCTTGTTTCACCTGTTCAAACTGTAGAGTTTGGAATGGGCGCAAGTCATACTTTGCTCTCAACTCCTCACACGTCATCCATCTCCGTTCTGTATCATGCATCAGGTTTTTTAGAGTTCCAATCCCTTTTTCCCTCCATTCTTTAGAGATACTTTTCCCTTCCCTGTGGAAAGTCAGGACAAGCCCATATATTAAGGAATTTGGAGATGTTCCAGGCTAACCCGAACGTTTTCCTAACCGCCTTCCAAGTCATCACTGTGTCTCTACAAATCAGTGAGTGTTTAATGTTGGGCGGCAAATTTGGAATGGAGGTATGTAGGATTGAACTCAGGTCCCAAGGTTTACAAAATTCTGCCTCTATATCCCAGTCAGAATACCTACTTGTTCGTCTAATCCAATCGACTACATGTCTTAAGATACAGGCCAAATTGTACCCCCTGATGTTAGGTAGTCTGATCCCTCCATTTTCCGTTGATAACATTAGCTTTTTGGCACTGATCCTCGGCCTATATCCCTTCCACAAAAAACGTGAGAACGCTTTTGTCAATCTGTTCACATCCGAGTGTTTAAGAAGCAATGGGATTGTCTGCATTGGATAGAGAAGCTTGGAAAGATGATTTCTTCCCAGAAGAGTCAACGGCAAATGTGCCCAACCTTGCAGTTCACGTTCAATTTTCTCGATCAAAGGGGAATAATTTAATGAATATATGGTCTTAGTATCCCTCCCAACCTGTACTCCCAAGTATTTAATTGTATTTCTAGCTATTGGAATGTCATATAATGCACCCCTCTCGCCCCCTCCGCTCTCTTTCCGTCCAAGAAGAGAATTTCACATTTGTTTTTGTTAAGTCTAAACCCTGCTAACCTCCCAAACTCCTCAATTTGTTCTATGACTCTACTCAATTGCGTTTTAGGTTTGCTCATGAACAGGAATATCGTCAGCAAACAAGGCTGAGTGCAATGACTTCCTCCCTACCTTGATCCCTTCAAACCACCCCCCCTCATTCAAACATCTAGCCAGTGGTTCAATAGCCAAGTTAAACAATTTCCCATCAATTTTAACCATAAGTCCATGCATCTATTCAAAAGCCAAGAGGTGGACATCCAGGCAAGGTCTATCAGTTCTGGTGTGACAAACACAGCAGTGGAGGTGGCTTGTGTATGCAATGTATTAGTGAGATCATAGACAAATGAAAGCACCTTGCAACACTTATTACACAAATCTGTAATGGTTGTCCGAAAAAAGGTGCAGAAGCCTCAACTTCAATATCATGATAAGAAGTGTGGCGCCCCAGAGGCTTCAGTCGCCACAGGGTATTGCATCTCACTTTAGATGCAGTACTCATCCCGGGTAAGGAAGGGGTTAACCGCTAGTGTTTATCACATTCACACACAACATACAGTTAGGTACTTTCCCACTGGGATTGGTTTAGGGTAGAAACTGGGTGGCCATAACGAGGCATGGGACTTTCCGGTCACTAGGATAACCACCTGGGGGACGGACACCACTTGGAGTAAAGGAAGGAGCATCTTCTCGCATAGTCAGTCAACCCCGGGCACAGCTCAGGGGTAGGGAGACAAGTCGGGACCTCGGTCCAAAGCAACTACCGTTTACACTTCTGGGAGCGCCGCGGGGCCCGAGGCTAGGAGCAGGAAGCTCAGCCCCGGCTCTCCACAGCTGAAGGGGATTCCAGGGTCCACAGGGAGTGCAGGAAGCACCTGTGGCCCATTCTATAAACCATACATTGGAGTGGAGGAACCCCCGACCAGGAAGGACTCACAGTGGGAACACCGGTAATAGCCTCTGAACTATCCAGGATCGGCTTGAGCCCATGATAGTGGAAACCGGCACTCCAAGGGTGACGACAGTTGCAGTGAGTAAAGAGAACTTTGAACTGCAGCCCCTGTGTCGTACCTGTGCTTGCCAGCGCTGTCGTCCCACGCTCCGGCGCCATCGGCCACTACCACCTCCATCATCCTCCCTGGGGCCTAGCTCTTCCTGTGGAGAGCTGAAACACCCAAGCTGCATTACCATCAGTCCTGGAGGAGAGTGACATCCCGCAGTGGCGGCTTTCCTCATAGCCGCATACCACAGCTGGCGTCACAAGACAACTACCCCTACCATCTCCCCTTCCTTCATCCCTTCCTTTTGTGGACACCTCGGGGCCATGAAGCCGGGCCAGGCTGCCGTGACATCCCCAAAGACCCCTCCATCACCGGCCCCGTGGGGTGCTTCAAGAAGCATCGTCTCCAGTTTGTAAAACAAAAAGTACGAAAATTGGACAACAGAAGATTGGAAACGGTTGATTTGGAGCAAAGAGACTAAAGTCAATAGACTAGGCTGTGATGGGTGCAAATGAATCTGGAAGAAACGAGGGGAAAAGTGGCTAACGGATCGAAAAATTTAAGGAACTGTGGCGGAAACCTGACGATATGGGATTGTTTCACATCCAAAGACGTTGGATACTTGACCAGGATCGATGGTGGTCTGAATGCTGTGTTATATGTGAGTTTCCTACAAGACAAGTTACTTCATACACTCGAGTACTATGGGTATGAAAAGGGTGACCGTTTTCCAGCAAATTTTTACATTTCTACTTGTGATAGACATGAGCAGGTCTCTTTATAATAGGAGTTGAAGCTTTTACGTTTAGCTCCTTTAAATATGAAAGATACAGGCTGTTTTGCCTTACATGACCCGAGACAAGCTTCTCTAAATCTGTTGAGCCAGGGATAGTTTTCTTTATTCTTTACTGGAGTCCGTCGTCGATAATTCATCTAGCAGGCCTCAGCTTTTATCTTCTCCCTTGACTTTTACACCGGGTGATTCTCTATGCACATCTCATCTATGTCACTCAGTGCCTGTCCTCAGGCCTCTCTCCTCGGCTCTCTCGCTTTCAAGCTCACTCACGCCTGAAGTGCTTTCCACTTGCTGCACTGTAAAGCCTCCTGGTACAGCCTTTTATTATTTAGATAAAATGAGATAAATGCAAAGATACATCAAGATCTCGGTAAAGTCAGACAGCATAGAAATGCCATTCTCCAGTAACAGATTATTTATGGGTTTAAGACATCCGGGAACATTAAGGAAATGTTGGCACGTCAGACCACCAATGTTCTGTACGTTTTCTGTCCTGGTAAGACTATTTGAAATTGTGGTCACAAGGAGGAAAACTGAATATATCAGGTGTCACGTACACCGCAGTCTGGTTGTGAGCAAATTGTTGGTGGAATAAATGTTGGATAATGGAATGTAAAAAAATGGGGAAAAATACATACTAATGTGTGCTGCCAGGAAGGTCAGTTTTCAGACTGTAAAGAATATTTCCTTTCTGATATATAATACTTTTTAGTAAATCTAATGCTTTATTTTTTTTTGTTTTATATATTTATTACAGCCATTAAGATAGGTGGTTAATATTGTGCAATGTGGCAAAAAGTATAGGAAGAGTTTGAGTTCAGGTTTTTTATTCATCGCAAACAGGTATATAAAATCATGCACACAGCCATGCAATCGAAATACACAAATATAGTGAGAGCTATACTGAGAAGCTCAGTGACAGTGAACTTGGCACTTGTCATGAGGTGACAGGTGACAGGATAGCCTGGGATAAGGGCTCCTATGTTATCCCTAACCTCAGGGTTACTCCTGATGGTGGAGATGCTTGAGTCCCGTTTCTGGCTATGTTCCTGACAAATATTACTATGGTCCCATCTCCAACCAGGGAAGGACAGGGCAGAAGTGTGATGGAAAACTGATAAAGTCAGACAAGGGAAAACTAAAACTCTGACACACTGCACACACACATAGGAATGGACAATGAGAACTCAGGAGACTCAGGAGAACAACAAGAGCAGGAAGTAAACAATAAAAAGGCAGCAAGGGTTAGCTCCACAACCACACTCAGCAACAAGTATAGCAAGGACCAGATAGTCTGGATTACAACACCTCAGCAGACCAGCTAAGATAAACTATAGCTTGCATAGGTGGGAGGATCTAGCCAGCATATAAAAGAAGGAAGCAGATGTGATTGGCTTCCCCACAACATGTAATCAAAAGAGACTAACAAGCAGACTATCAGAGTTTAACTCTCTAGCCTGTGTAAGAATTACCACTCTGCAGATCGACACCCGAGTCTGCCTAAGTTGATCACAGACACCAGAGGAGTTATTGGGTGAAGTGTCAAAATCTGTAGTCTGAACAGAACCCGACGCCACCATGACAGTCGGCAAAGTTTGTAAAAATCTCCGTGTGACAGCACTGTTATAGAGTAGTAGCTGATTGCCATAGTTAAGTGTGAGTTCTAATAATGTAAAATGGAAATGAGTTATAATAGCCACATCTCAGTCATGAAGAGGTATCCCACCGAATTCTGCAGCACGTCTATCCTATCTGCATTATTTCAAGGGGTGTTTTCAAATTTTAAAGTTATTCTCTATCTTCAAAGTTGGGGATAACAACCTGATCATTGGGGGAATGATTGCCACAGCCCCCCAAATCCCAAGAACCATGTCTAATAGAGCGGAGGTCTATCATACGCACTACTGTTTCATTAATCTTATAGGATGCAGAAGATCAGACAAGCGCTGTACTCGGCAAACTCAGGTGCTCCATTTAAAAATGAATGGAGCTCTAGTCTGCATGATCAGCCTCTCCTCCATTCAGGTTCTTTGGATTGGTGGGGGTCATGGCCATTGGATCCCATGAGAACTTCATCAAATTATATTTTGAGAGGCTGCATACAAGTCTAAAGGCCGCTTTACACGGAATTCGTGACCCACATCCGTTCTTGTTAGCGACGTCGTTGCGTGTGACACGTACGAGCGACCGCTATCGATCAAAATTACTCACCTTATCGTTGATACTCTGTCCAGTTCCCAAATATCGTTGCTGTTGCAGGACGCAGGTTGTTAGTCGTTCCTTCGGCAGCACACATCGCCATGTGTGACACTGCAGGAACGAGGAACCACATCGTAGCTGCGGCCGCCCGCAATGAGAAAGGAAGAAGGTGGGCGGGATGTTCGTCCCGCTCATCTCCGCCCCCTCCGCTTCTATTGGGCGGCCGATTAGTGACGTCGCTGTGACGCCAAACGAACCGCCCCCTTAGAAAGGAGGCGGTTTGCCGGTCACAGCGATGTCGCTAGGCAGGTAAGTAGTGTGACGGGTCCGAGCGATGTTGTGCGCCATGGGTAGCGATTTGCCCGTGACGCACAACCGACGGGGGCGGGTATGCACGCTAGCGATATTGGTAACGATATCGCAGCTTGTAAAGCGGCCTTAAGATCACCATAAGCAATTCCAATCATCAGCTGGAAGGCTGTTAACAGCTCCACTACTGGACTCTAGAGCTGTGAAAACTGGAAAAATGCTATTAATTTGCATATATGGTGTTAATCTGCAGGCTAATAGCATTCTGCACCTACCCGGCACCTGCACATTAAATCTCGCTACCAGGAGGAAATTAAGTTTAATACCCCAGCAGCCTTACAATTTCAGCTACAGGGGTGGCACCAGTTCAGTCACCACTCTGTGTGTGGAGAGTGGTGGCTGTAACCACCCCCCGCACTGACTGACAGCCACTTGGCATTAGAACCAGCTGTCAGTCAGTACGGAGGCCTGGTTACATACACAGAGCGGTGACTCAACCAGTGCCAGCGCTGCCCTGATGACTGAAATTGGAACACTGCAGGAAGGATTAAAGTTCATTTTCTCCTGGCAGCTGGCTTTAATGAGCAGCCTGTCGCCGGGCAGGTTCAGAAAGCTATTAACTTGCAGATTAACCCCATATCTGCAGGTTTTTCCATGTGACAGATTCCCGTTAAAAAAAAGAGCATAACAGGAGGTAAATATACCAGGTTGGGCCCAGGTTGGGGAACATAAATACCAGCATGGGGACATTAACCAGGATGGGCCCAGATTGGGGACATATATACCAGATTGGGGGGCATACATACCAGGATGGGGGACATATATACCAGGATGGGCCCAGGATGGAGAACATATATACCAGGATGGTGGACATATATGTCTGTTATCCTGGAATATATGTCAAGATGGGCCCAGGATGGTGGACATATATACCAGGATGGGCCTAGGATGGGGACATATATACTAGGATGGAAAACATATACATCAGGATCGGAAACATATATACCAGGATGGAGGATATATAAAACAGGATGGGCCCAGAATGGGGGACATATACACCAGGATGGGTTACATATACACCAGGATGGGGTACATATATACCAGGAAGGGGCTAAGGAGAGAGGACATCAGTACAGAATGGGGGACATTACTAGATAATAAGGGAGTGGGTCAACTCATATCTCCATATAGGATTTAGAAAGCTACAAGGGCCCATACAGCTGACCAACATGTGGGGGTCGCACAGGTCCAAATTTTACATAGGATTCTAGTTGCGCCACTGCCTATAACATCCTCATGGACTGCATCTGTGATGGAATTACTACTAGGATTTTAGCCAGCAGCTTTTTCCTTTAAATCCTTTGCAACCACATCACGTAAAATTACATCATATGGTCACGGCAGGTGTATAAAGTCGGTTCAGGAACTGGGTGAACACCATACCCGGCAAACGGCAAATGCCAGCTAAGTTACAGTCAGGATCTGCTTGCACAGAGGATGGAGCCAGCTCAATTATCTGCCTTTTAGCGATTTAAATGCCATTGTTAATCATAGACAGAGGCATTTAAATGGCCAAGTTGCCTGTGTGCGTGTGCATTAGCTCCCATTCCCCCGGCAGTCCCTCATTGTCATGTTGGTCCTCCTATGAAGCCCAGCCCAGGAGAACTGCAATTTAACTTTCCTATATACTGTGATATTCTTCTATTCATCGGTGGATTTGGGGTCTTTCCTGCAGCCCATAATGTAAAGTTAATGATGAATAAATGTTGTGTGTAAGCAGGGGAACACATATAATCATGAAATTGTGGATTGTGAATGCAGATAACTTTTAGGTTAAAAGGTTTCTGAAATGCAAACAAGTCACTTGTGTCTTGAGTAATATTGTAACCTCAATAGTAAAAGTCATTGTGTCTGCAATATCCCGTTAGCCGTGCTTCCAAGGAATACACGGTGATCTAATTTTAGCAGCCGAGCTCTCAGGCAGCTTCATATTCACTATGGTGATGCATAAATAAACAGCACACTGACGTTAATTATAGAACTTATGGACTCAGTTTTGCAGAATGGAGAAGTGCACGAGATGTATGATGCGCTAAGACGTAAGCTGCAGGTTCTGTAAATTGTGA
The DNA here is from genome assembly GCF_048569485.1 of Anomaloglossus baeobatrachus. Classification (NCBI taxonomy): domain Eukaryota; kingdom Metazoa; phylum Chordata; class Amphibia; order Anura; family Aromobatidae; genus Anomaloglossus; species Anomaloglossus baeobatrachus. The sequence continues at coordinate 69,818,081 of NC_134355.1, read as the reverse complement.
GGTGCCACGTCCATGGATTGGACTTGTTTTTGCGGCACATTCCACAGATGCTCGATCGCAGTTAGATCTAGAAATTTGGAGGCAAAGTCAAGATAAACTCTGTATTGTTCCTCAACTAGTAGTGTAGCAGCAGCATTGACCACACTAGAAAAGAAAGTATTTAGCTCAACATACGTTGTATGAGAACTCGTATTCATGAAACGTTCCTCAATGAAAACAATCCCACGCCATCAAAGGGTGCAGCCACTGCATATCCTCAAATAATCATACCTAACAATGTTTTTCTAGGCGATTCAGGTCATAGTTATATTGTCATAAAGGCCAGGACCTAAAGTTTCCTACCAGAGTATTGTCCAGATAATCACACTGCCTTGGCCAACTTGTCTTCTTTCTCATGTTGGTGCTATCTCTTCCCCAGACAGCTAAACCACACACACTACACCATCGACATGATCTAAAAGAAAATGTGATTCATCGGGTGAGTGAGTCCGTGCCGGGTGATGCACCGCGAGACTCGCACGAGGCAATCGCAAATGTGACACCGGCCTAAGGCAGAGAAAAAACTGTGGAGAAATAGCGCAAATAGGTTCTTATCCGCTAAACTAAAGTGGCGAGTGGAAGTGTGTACACTCACCTCTAAAGCATTTCAAGAATTCAACTATTTTTTTCCTTGACTCTCTTACGGTTGGTCAGATTCATTCTCTTCTTTATTACCTTAATGGTCTACTAATCAGTCTCCATCTTACTAAATTCTCTCCTCTCCAATCTGTTCTGAATGCAGTAGCCAGGATCATATTTATGTCCAGTTGATGCTTCCACTCTGGGCCAGTCATTGCACTGGTTACCCTTCCATTACAGAAAACAATATAAACTTATCACTCTCACCCACAAAGTTCTCCACAGTTCTGCACCACTCTACATCTCTTACCTGATCTCTTTTTATCACCCTACCCATGCCCTTAACTCTACTGAAGACCTAAGACTAACATCCAGTCAACTGCAGTCTCCAAGACGTCTCTCGTGCTGCACCAGTTCTCTGGAATGTTCTCTGGTTAATTCCTAGTATACAAAATTTTAAGCGTGCTCTAAAAAACTCATTTCTTAAGACTGGCCTATCATCTCATCTCAGTAATCTAACTATTCCCTTTTCTGACTTCTGACCTTTACCTCAGAATCTGGTACCTCCTATCATCTGTCCAATGCCCAATTGATCATTAACGGGACAACAACCACTTGGGGAGAGTAATGAGACCCCCATACCTAATAGATAGCCACCCAAGCTCACCAAAATCTATGGGTTGGCCAACATCAATCTAATTTGTGTATAGCCAGCTTTAAGCTTTATCTATCACTTTAACATATATCCTACTGGGAAATAAAAAATGGACAAACCGATATAAAAAAACGTCAGCGCGAGGAACTTCTCTGGGGCATGGATAAGGAAGTAGTAAAATAAATAGTTCTTCTGAACAAGATAGTAAAAAAAAAAACAACAAAGTATCTATAATATATAGACAAACAAGCTGACACCAAAAGGCAGATATACCAGCACAATCCCGTTAGACCACATTGCTCATGTGTTTTTTTCATAGGTTTACTATATCTAGACAAGACATCAGACCGAGGCTTAAAGAAAGCTGAGATAGCCCATAATTACAATATGACTATGTAAATATGGTTACAGCTGCAGGGTGGGTAATAATGTCAGCACCCCCAGCAGTCCGAGCCTTTTCCAGATACATTCCAGCTAGATGATATTTTCATGATTTCATTATCAAAATGTCATTATCAAAATCTAATTACAAAGTCAGCAGATGAAATTAACTCTGTGCAAATCACGACTTGTTTACCGTGCAACCGATGCTTAAGGAGAAACTGCAGAGGAGTGTCTGTGTCTGCCTCCAGCGCCTCCTCCCCTCTCCATAGAATTTATGAGCACTAAGGGGTACTTTGCACACTACGACATTGCAGCTGAGATGTCGGTGGGATCAAATCGAAAGTGACGCACATCCGGTGTCGCTGTCGATATCGGAGTGTGTAAATCGTTTTTGATACGATTAACGAGCGCAAAAGCGTCGAGATCGTATCATCGGTGTAGCGTCGGTCATTTCCATAATTTCGGAAGGACCGATGTTACGATGTTGTTCCTCGTTCCTGTGGCAGCACACATCGCTGTGTGTGAAGCCGCAGGAGCGAGGAACATCTCCTACCTGCATCCTGCGGCTCACGCCGGCTATGCGGAAGGAAGGAGGTGGGCGGGATGTTTACGCCCCGCTCATCTCCGCCCCTCTGCTTCTATTGGCCGCCTGCCGTGTGACGTCCCTGTGACGCCACACGACCCACCCCCTTAGTGAGGAGGCGGTTTGCCGTCCAGAGCGACGTCGCAGGGCAGGTAAGTCCGTGTGAAGCTGCCGTAGCGATAATGTTCGCTACGGCAGCTATAACACAATATCGTATGTGCGACGGGGGCGGGGACTATTGCACTCGGCATCGCAAGCATCGGCTTGTGATGTTGTAGTGTGCAAAGTACCCCTAACAGTGACCTCCTATGGCATGCTGCCATGAAGGCCGAAAGTCTGTTGAAAACTCCTGTGAAAACCAGCCTATGGAAGACAGTGATTTTCGCTATGCATATCAGTACTGTAGCATTGCTCTGTATAGCACATGTGATTGGATAATCGCAGAATCAAATCCTCTGAGGGTACTAATAAATATAGTAAAAAAAACAATATCTTTAACCCTTTCACCAACTGTCGATTTTCCATGGTTTGTTTTTGAATCCCTTTCTTCCAAGAGCCATAACTTTTTTTATCTTTCCATCAATATATCCGTACACGGGCTTGTGTTTTGCAGGCCAAGTTGTACTTTTGAATGACACCATTCATTCTGCCACACATACTGGAAACCAGGTAACAAAATCCAAGTGCGGTGAAATTGCAAAAAAAAATTCAATTGCACAATGCTTGTTTGTTTTGTTATGGTAAAACTGACCTGACAATATGACTTCCCAGGTCAGTACAAGTTTGTAGAAACCAAACATGTATAGTTTTATTTATTTAAGTGGTGAAAAAAAAATTCTGAAATTTGTCAAAAAAAAGAATTGCGCTTTTGTTGTGATTTTCTGAGACCCTGCGTTCTCAGTTTTCATGATCTGGGGCTCAGTGGTGGCTTTTTTTTTGCCTCTTGAGCTGATGTTTTTAATTATACCATTTTTTGAGAGATGTGATGTTTTGATCGCCTCTTATTGCAATGTTGCAGCAACCAAAAAAAACATAATTGCAGTGTTTTGATTTTTATTTCTCGCTACACCCTTTACAGATCAAATTCATTTATTATATATTTTGATAGATCTGGCATTTCTGAAAGCGGTTATACCAAATATGTGTATTTCTTATTAATGGTCTTATTTTCAATGGGGAAAAAGGGGGGTAACTTGAATGACGCGCCCACGGGGTCGGAGGTTACCGCTCACCGGGCCGTGATTCTTCTCCTGGGTCGCCACAGTGGCCTTGCCTGGTTCCGGGACCCCTGCGGTGTCAATAAAGATAGGGATGGGGATGATTGGAGTAGTTGTTAGTGACACCACCTGTGATGTGTGGCCAGTTATCAGCCGCTGCTGCGGGAAGTCTGTCTCTCTTCTGGAGCATATGGTGACGCAGCTCGGGTGTTGCAGCTCTCCACAGGTAGAGCTAAAACCCAGTGAGGATGTAGGGAGCAGTAGTCGCCTATGGCGAAGGGGCGCGATGTTGGAAGCGCCGGCAGTGATGGGACAACACAGAGGGTGCAGTTCAAGTTCTTTACTCACTGGAAGCACACCACCGTTGGAGCACCGAGCTACGCTGTGATGGGCTTCAGCCGATCCCGAATACCTCGGAGGTCGAGGCCGGTGTTTCCTTCTGTGCGTCTCCTTTCGACAGTATTCCTCCACCCCCAGCTCCTGGGCCATGGAATGGGTCACGGGTGCATTCTGCACTCCCTTGGAATTCCCCTTCTTCCCTAAGAACCCGTGTCGAGCTTCCACCTCCAGACCACGGGCCCCGAACCATTTGTGTATTTGCTTATCTCCTCCTGAGTTGCTGAACTAGTGAGCAAGAGGTCCCATACCCCTTGATGACCACCCCAGCACCTACCCTAGCCCACTCCCAGGGGAAGAGCTCCCGTGTTTATGTGTTGGACGAGTATATTTGGTGGTGATTACCGGTCACAACCTCCTCCCTATCTGAGATGAATGCTGCACCTCGGGTGAAGTGCAGTACCCTGTGGTGCCTGAAGCCGCAGGGGCGCCACATGAACTTTTAGGTTTTTGCTTTATTTTTTAAAACTTTTTTTTTTACTTTTCTTTGATTTTACTAATCCACCTACGGGACTTTATGCCTGCAGTATCCGATTGTTTATGCAAATCAGAGCAAAGCTTCAGCATGCCTCTGATCAGCAGAAATGCAGATGATCTGTGATTGCCAGTGCTCAGCCGGCATGCACAGGAAGTGAGTCATGACAGCATAGGGGTCATCAGCTCCGGCTGCCATAACAACCCATTGGCTCTCCGTGGTCACGTCATGGGGCCACTGATGATGGCGTTAAATGGCATGCTTCGCGCTGGAGGGCATTAAGTCCTGCTGCCAGAGATCGACAGCAGGATTTAACTACTTAATAGGCCTGGGTGGATCGGAGATTCACTCACTCTTGTTAGCTGCAAATGTCAGCCGATCAGCCGACATGTGCGGGGAATAATGCGGGCTCGCCATGCGAGCCTGCATTAAAGAGACATAAACAACTTTGGGCATAAAGGTACGTCATTGATCATAAACGGTTAAAAATATGGAGAAAAAAAAATCAAAAATGTAAAAGTTCAATTACCACTCTTTTCTCTTATTAAAAATAAAAGGAATAAAAAATATACATTCAGTATTTGGTATCACTACTTCTGAAAAATTCAACTCTATCAAAATATAAAATTAATTAACCCAACTGGTAAACAATGTAATGAGAATAAAAATTGATCTGGCAAAATTATATTTTTTTCAGTCCCTGCAGCATTGCAAATAATGGAAAAAGAGGCAACTAGAACATTATACTGTACAAATTCATCTCAATAAATTAGAATATCATCAAAAAGTTAATGTATTTTAGAAATTCAAAAGGGAAACATATATTATATAGAGTCATTACACACAGCGTGATCTATTTCTGTTAATGTTGATGATTATGGCTTACAGCCAATGAAAACCCAAAAGTCATTATGTCAGAAAATTAGAATAATTCCCACAAAACAACTGCAAAGGCTTCCTACATATTTAAAATGGATCCTTAGTTTGGTTCAGTAGGCTTCACAATTATGGGGAATACTGCTGACTTGACAAATGTCCAGAAGGCAGTCATTGACACACTCCACAAAAAGGATAAGCCACAAAAGGTCATTGCTAAAGATTTTGGCTGTTCACAGAGTGCTATATCCAAGCATATTAATGGAAAGTTGATTGGAATGAAAAAGTGTGGCAGACAAATGTGCACAAGCAACCGGGATAGCCGCAGCCTTTATATGATTGTTAAGAAAAGGTCGTTCAAAAATTTGGGGGAGATTCACAAGGAGTGGACTGTTGGAGTCAGTGCTTCAAGAGCCACCACATGACCAATAGATAACGCCAGACACGTCTTACCTGGGTCAAGGAGAAAAAGAACTGGACTGTTCTCAGTGGTCCAAGGTGTTTTCATATGAAAGTAAATGTTGCATTTAATTTTGAAATCACGGTCCCAGAGTCTGGAGGAAGAGTGGAGAGGCCACAATCCAAGCTGCCTGAGATCTAGTGTGACGTTTCCACAATCAGTGATGGTTTGGGGAGCCATGTCATCTGGTGTAGGTCCACTGTGTTTTATCAAGACCAAAGTCAGCGCAGCCATCTTCCAGGAAATTTTACAGCACTTCATACTTCATTTTCCAGCAGAACTTGGCACCTGTCCACACTGAGAAAAGTACCAATACCTGGTTTACTAACCACAGTATCACTGTGCTTGATTGTCCAGCAAACTCACCTGACCTAAACCCCACAGAGAATCTACGGGTTATTGTCAAGAGGAAGAGGAGAGACATCAGATTCAACAATGCAGATTAGCTGAAGGCTGCTATCAAAGCAACCTGGGCTTCCATAACACCTCAGCAGTGCCACAGGCTGATCGCCTCCATGCCACGCCGCACTGATGCAGTTATTCATGCAAAAAGAGCCCCGACCAAGTATTGAGGCATTTACTGTACAGACTTTTCAGTAGGCACCAACATTTCTAAGTGTAAAATATTTTTTTCAGCTGGTCTTCTATAATATTCTAATTTTCTGAGATAATGACTTTTGGGTTTTCATTGGCTATAAGCCATAATCATCAACATTAACAGAAATAACACTTGAAATAGATCCCTCTGTGTGTAATGACTCTACATAATATATAGAAATAGATCCCTCTGTGTCTAATGACTATACAGTGGCATGCAAAAGTTTGAGCACCCCTGGTCAAGTTTACTGATATTGTGAACAATTAAGCAAGTTGAAGATGAAATTATCTGTAAAAGCCATAAAGTTAAGGATAACACATATCCTCTGCATTTTAGACAAAAAATATATATATATTTTCAACATTTTTAAATTCACAACAAAAAATAAAGTTGGCCAATGCAAAATATTGGGTACCCTGCATGGTTAGTACCCTGCAACACCCCCTTTGGCAAGTATCAAAGCTTGTAAATGTTTTTAGTAGCCAGCCAAGAGTCTTTCAAATCTTGTTTGAGGGATTTTCATGCTTTCTTCCTTGGAAAAGTCTTCTTGTTCTGTAAGATTCCTGGGTCCTCTTGCATGCACTGCTCTTTTGCGGTCTAGCCACAGATTTTCAATGATGTTCAGATCAGGGGACTGTGAGGGCCATTGTAAAACCTTCAGCTTGTACCTTTTGACATAGGTTAATGTGGATTTTGAATTGTGTTTAGGATCCTTATCCATTTGTAGAAGTCATCCTCTTTTCAACTTCAGCTTTTTTACAGATGGTGTTATGTTTGCTTGAAGAATTTGTTAAACTTTAATTGAATCCATTCTTCCCTCTACCCGTGAAATGTTCCCAGTGCCATTGGATAGAACACAACACAAAGCATGATTAATCTCCCATGCGTAATGGTTGGTGAGATGTTCTTGTCATGACATTCTGTCTCCTTTTTTCCCCAAACATTTGGTTTGATCATTGTGGCCAAGGAGTTCTATTTAAACCTCATCAGTTAACACGACTTGTTTCCAAAATACATCAGTCTTGTTTAGATGTCATTTTGCAGACTTCTGATGCTAACTTTTATGGTTAGGACGCAGGAGAGGTTTTCTTCAGATGACTCTTCCATGAAGGCCATTTTTCTGTAGGTGTCTCTGAACACTGGAACAATGTACCACAACTCCAGAGTTGGATAAATCTTCCTGAAGGACTTTTGCAGTGAAGTGAAGGTTCTGATTTGCCACTCTAGCAATCCTACGAACAACTCTCACAGAAATTTTGCTTGGTTTTCCAGACCTTATCCTGACCTCCACTGTTTCTGTAAGTGCCATTTCTGAATTACTTTTCGAACTGAGGAAAGGGCAACTTGAAAACGCTTTGCTATTTTCTTCTAGCTTTCTTCTGCTTTGTGGGCCTTCACCATTTTGATTTTCAGAGTGTTAGGCAGCTGCTTTGAAAAACCCATGGCTGTTGTTTTATTTGCACAAGGTTAGAGGAAGCTGAGCTTTTATAAAGCTGTGAAATTGGCATCACCTGCCCTTTCCTAACTATGATAATGAACAAGCCACAAACCTAACAGGCTAATTAAGGTCTGAAATGATAGTCAAAGTTATCTGAGCATACAAATCTCCAAGGGTGTTCAAACTTTTGCATTTGCCCATTTGCATTTTTGTAGTTTTTAAAATGTTAAAGATGAAAATATTTTTTTTTGTTCTTACCTAAAATATAAAGGAAATGTGTCATCTTTAACTTTATGCCTTTTAGAGATCATTTCATTTTCAATTTGATTAACTGTTCACAATAACAGTAATTTTGACCAGTGGTGCTCAAACTTCTGCATAGCACTCTATAATATGTGTTTCACTTTTTGTATTGAATTGCTGAAATAAATTAACTTTTTGATGATATTCTAACTTATTGATATGCACTTGTATGTACCCAGAAATGGTACCAAGAAAACTGGCGACTGCCCCAAAAGTGAAAATGTTACAGGTCTAGGAGAATTGCGACACAAGTAAAACAGTTTTTAGAAATTTTTAGAAATTTCTGAATTTTTTTTTCTTAGAGGATCCACCTCACTTGGAGTGTATGGAATTAGTACGGTATATGTGTGCCGTGATTTTTGTATAGGTATCAGCTGCTTGACCCTGAATCAAATGGGTGAAAATATTCCTTTTTCCCATATATTACTATTGCTACTACAGAATAATTTGGACATTTTATGTCGGTATTATTTGGGTATTGTATACTGGTATTATATGGTTGGTATTATTTTGCTGGTATTATTTGAGCACTGTATGCATTATTTGGTTTATAATACTTGGGCACTGTAAATTGGCATTATTTCGGGACCGTATATCAGTATTATTTGCCCATTCTATGTTGGTATTTGTATTGTTGGTAATATTTGGGCATTGTACATTGCTATTATTTGGTGATTATATTAGATTTTAGGATAACACCTTACAGCCATTGTTCTGCGGGGGGCAGCAACTTGGACAGGTACATTGCTGAAGTTTGCTTATAGGATATTATCAATGGTCCATTTGGAAAAATGGCTTGGGTTTTTTATAAGGGGGAAGGACAGCTTATATAGGGTGCTTTGGACCAACTGTTGGGATTTTTTGGTACATATTCAGACACTGTGTGTTGTTGCAAATTGTTTCACTGTATATAGGTATTTGTTTTTCATTATTTGAGCACTATATTTTGGCATTAGTTGGATTCTGTATATTGGAATTATTTTAGCACTGTATAGTGATGTGTATTTGTGACGCCCTGGCAAAACCAGGTTGTCAGAGACTGCACAAATCTTCCAGGTGCAGGACTCCATCTTTCTTGGCATACCACCAACCCACACCCAGGCACAAACACCAGCCAGTAAAGCCTAGTCACCCCCTCATGACAATAGGGACACACCAGTGGGCGGGACCAGTCAGATAGGACCCCTAGGTGGGCGCTCCCGAGGTGTCAGGGGAGGGAACAAGGGAGTATAAGTGTGGAGTTCAGGACTGACAGTCGAGGAGAAAGGAGTGTGGAGTGACAGCGGAGTCAGTGGTTGGAGCCCCTGGACTACTGTACCACTGACTAGGTGTCAGACGGCAAACAGGACCACAGGCGACGGAGATCCGGTCGCAGGAGACCTTAACTGGACCGGGGCAGGGTTGTAGCCCGCCGGTGCCGACAACGGGAATCCGGTCCGGAGGCCATGCACAGACGGGGTGCCTGGACCATAGGGCAAGGAAGGTTGCAAGCCCCTTGTCAATTAGCCAGCCGGGGACAAGGTTTCAGGCCTTGTTCCACAAGCCAGCCCAGAGAGCGAAACGTCTTTAACTCAAAGACAGGTTTTAGAGTAGGCAAAGAGGTCGCCTTGCCGTTGGCTGTTGGGCTGACATAAAACTGACCATTTGTGTGTGCTACGTATCTAAATTTTTCCATATTTTTCATAGTGGTAACGCATGTCTATATTCCTCGATTCATTGTTACACATATCTTAGTACTACAGACTGCAACTGTCTCCTTTTTGTTACTATGTTTCATGTTCAGTTTGCACCTGTTCACATTAGAAAGTTAGGATGTCCCATCAGTATTTTTTTTAGATTAAAGGAAAAAGAGATGTAATTGCTAACATTAGATGGATAATGGAAAAAGTCAAAGAATACAACAAAGATATCTATTTTTGCTTCATCTACTACGGCAAAGGCTTCGATTGTGTTGACCACTAGAAGCTTTGGAGTACTATTGGATCAGCTTCATTATGAACCTTTACATCGACCAAGAAGCAACAGTCTGAACAGAGCACGATGACACGGCATGGTCCAAAGTAGAGAAGTGTCACACAAGACTGCATCCTGTTCCCATTTTTCTTCAGCTTATATGCAGAAGCTATTATCAGGAAGGCTGGACTTGCTGAAAAAGAAGAAGTAATCAAAATTTCTGTATGAATCATCAATGATCTTTTATTCACAGATGATACAACATTGATAGCAACAAGCATAGATGGAACAAGGGACTTATTACCAAGTGTCAAGATGCAAAGCATCGGATGAACATCGGACTCCTACTCAATACAAAGAAAGTGAAGGTATTGACTTTTGCCTTTTGCCAGGTACAACTGGGACACATTTCAGAGGGATGGTGATTAACTGGAAGTTGTAAAGGACTTCTCCTTTACTTGAATTAATGATCAGGGATGATCGAATTCCGCAAATATTCGGCTTCGCGACTATCCGACGAATAGCTTGCCGCTATGCGAATATTCAATGCGCACTGTAAGTCTATGGGAAGCCCGAATAGTTCCGAATAGTTGTTATTCGGGTTTCCCATAGACTTACACTGCGCATCGAATATTCGTGAATAGTCGAATAGCGGCGACCTATTCGGCAAATATTCGCGAAGCCGAATATTTGAGGTATTCGATCATCCCTATTAATGATCACTCAAGATGCAGCAATGACACTGGAAGGCAATAGGAGAATAGCTATGAGTAAATCAACAACAAATAAGGTTAAGGTCCTGGATAAGGTCCTCAAATCGAGGAACATTTCACTGATGATGAAAAATTGTATCTTCAGGGAGGAAGGAGACGAACTCTAGTGCCACCTATTGGAAGTACCATATACCAATTTCGATATCAAGGTAAATTAATTATCAAACACCAAAACAAATCATATTACCTTAAAAACTTATTACTTTATTCACATATATGCCACAAGGTAAACACATTTAAACGAAAGGTGATGAGAAGAAAGGTGGGAATCAATTTCCCCTAATTCTCACCCTTCCTGTCATACAGGACTAAAATGCAGCAAAAGTTTTTATAATTTATATTGATTGACAGTCGACTGAGTTATAACCCATCCCATAGACAATCCATGACATTTATTGACAGTAATTAAGTGTTTTATGGTATCACACACTATCCCTGTTGGTCTTTCCTTGGGTGTTCCACCTTACCCACTTTTTATCTAGACACATGGGAATTTCTTTAGTGTGAGTGGAGGGCCAGGACACGACTCAAGTCGACGAGGAACGGGGGCGTCAATGAACTGTAGGACGCCGACCCCTGTATGACAGGAAGGGTGAGAATTAGGGGAAATTGATTCCCACCTTTCTTCTCATCACCTTTCGTTTAAATGTGTTTACCTTGTGGCATATATGTGAATAAAGTAATAAGTTTTTAAGGTAATATGATTTGTTTTGGTGTTTGACACCTATTGGAAGTAGCAATCCTAAAAGTCAAAAGTGACCCTTTAATGAGCCTTTTCATATGACATCAGATTTATGCCAGATGTAAACCCCAATTTGCAGACACGGTGTTTCGGGGTGATTGCCCCTCATCAGTGCAAACCAGATTGGTTTGTCAGTCTCTGCAAGGAGAAAAGTTTTCCCCTTAGGGGCACTTTGCACACTACGACATCGCAGCTGCGATGTCGGTGGGTTCAAATCGAAAGTGACGCACATCCGGCGTCGCAGTCGATATCGTAGTTGTAAATCCTTTTTGATACGATTAACGAGCGCAAAAGCGTCGTTATTGTATCATCGGTGTAGGGTCCGGCATTTCTATGAATTGGGAAATACCGATGTTACGATGTTGTTCCTCGTTCCTGCGGCAGCACACATCGCTGTGTGAGAAGCCGCAGGAGCGAGGAACATCTCCTACCTGCGTCCTGCGGCTCACGCCGGCTATGCGGAAGGAAGGAGGTGGGCGGGATATTTACGTCCCGCTCATCTTCGCCCCTCCGCTTCTATTGGCCGCCTGCCGTGTGACTTCGCTATGACGCTGCACGACCCGCCCCCTTAATAAGGAGGCGGTTCGCCGGCCAGAGCGACGTCGCAGGGCAGGGGAGTGCATGTGAAGCTGCCGTAGCGATAATGTTCGCTACAGCAGCTATCACCATGATATCGCAGCTGCGACGGGGGCGGGGACTATCGCGCACGGCATCACAGCATCGGCTTGCGATGTCGTAGTGTGCAAAGGGCACCTTAGAGCCCACTTTAGCTTCTTATACAGCCAGATCAGATCTCATACATTGCACTAACGTGGGGCAATCACCCCAACACTGTGTCTGCAAATTGAGGTTCTGATCTGGCATAAATCCTAAATCATACGAAAAGGCTGGTTAAAGGGCCACTTTTGACTTTTAGGATTCCTACTTCCTATAGGTGGCATCAGAGTTCATCTCCTTCCTCCCTGAAGAAACCATTTGAATATTTCCCAGAGGAGCATTGCAGCTATCAGACTCCTCATTGGCAGCCAGATTGCTTTGTCAGTCTCCGCAAGGAGAAAAGTTTTCCCCTTAGACCCTACTGATGATAAAGAAACATGACAAAAGAAGAATCAAAACCTTCGATTTGTGGCGTTGGACAAGGATGTTATCAATAGCATGGATGGCAAGAAGAACAAACAAATTAAGCCAGACATGTCACTTGAACCAAGGATTACCAAGCTATGACTTGCCTGCTTTGCACACATGATACAAGGACAGCAATCACTGGAGGACATAATTGTTAGAAGAATAGAAGGATCAAGGTAAAGAGGAAGACGACCAACCCGATGGGTTGATAAAATCAAGATACTGGCAGAGAGGACCCTGGTGGACCTATCTAGGCTTGTACAAGATCGATCTTCCTACAGAACGTTCATTCATCAAGTCGTCATGGCTCAAGATCAAGCTGAAGGCCATGAAATAATAAGCAATTCATAAGTCCCCATTCAGACATCTTTTTTTTATGAAAAAGTGCTAGGTGTGTTTTTCCTAGATGATACTCATTCATCTAATAATGCATGGGGTCATTAACATGTCCAAGATTTTCTGTGAACTGAGTGGTCCATGCAAAATCAGAGACATATCTAATTTTGCTCTTAGTGTCCAGATCAAAATCGGCAATGCAACTCTATGAAAAAAATGAACCACACACGGACACTATTCAAGTTTGGTCTGAGTTTCTGGGACTGATAGAAAAAGAAAAGAGAAATGTTTTTTGAGCTGCAGTGCATTTCTTTTTTATACTACAGTCATGGCCAAAAGTTTTGAGAATGACACCAAAATTATATTTTCACATGATCTGTTGCCCTCTGGTTTTTAATTGTGTTTGTCTGATGTTTACATCACATACAGAAATATAATTGCAATCATATTATGAGTACAAAAATGTTATATTGACAGTTAGAATGAGTTAATGCAGCAAGTCAATATTTGCAGTGTTGACCCTTCTTCTTCAGGACCTCTGCAATTCTCCCTGGCATGCTCTCAATCAACTTCTGGATCAAATCCTGACTGATAGCTGTCCATTCTTGCATAAGCAATGCTTGCATTTTGCCAGAATTTGTTGGTTTTTGTTTGTCCACCCGTCTCTTGATGATTGCCCACAAGTTCTCAATGGGATTAAGATCTGGGGAGTTTCCAGGCCATGGACCCAAAATCTCTATGTTTTGTTCCATGAGCCATTTAGTGATCACCTTTGCTTTATGGCAAGGTGCTCCATCATGCTGGAAAAGGCATTGTTGGGCGCCAAACTTCTCTTGGACAGTTGGGAGAAGTTGCTCTTGGAGGACATTCTGGTACCATTCTTTATTCATGGCTGTGTTTTTAGGCAAGACTGTGAGTGAGCCGATTCCCTTGGCTGAGAAGCAACCCCACACATGAATCGTTTCAGGATGCTTAACAGTTGGCATGAGATAAGACTGGTGGTAGCGCTCACCTCTTCTTCTCCTAATAAGCTGTTTTCCAGATGTTCCAAACAATCGAAAAGGGGATTCATCTGAGAAAATGACTTTACCCCAGTCCTCAGCAGTCCACTCCCTGTACCTTTTGTAGAATATCAGTCGGTCCCTGATGTTTTTTCTGGAGAGAAGTGGCTTCTTTGCTGCCCTCCTTTAAACCAGGCCTTGCTCAAGCAGTCTCCGCCTCACAGTGCGTGCAGAAGCACTCACACCAGCCTGCTGCCATTGCTGAGCTAGCTCGGCACTGCTGGTAGTCCGATCCCGCAGCTCAAACAGTTTTAAGATACAGTCCTGGCGTTTGCTGGTCCTTCTTGGGCGCCCTGGAGCCTTTTTGGCAACAATGGAAGCTCTCTCCTTGAAGTTCTTGATGATGCGATAGATTGTTGACTGAGGTGCAATCTTTGTAGCTGCGATACTCTTCCCTATTAGGCCATCTTTGTGCAGAGCAATGATGGCGGCACGTGTTTCTTTAGAGATAACCATGGTTAACTGAAGAGAAACAATGACACCAAGCACCAGCCTCCTTTTAAAGTGTCCAGTGGTGTCATTCTTACTTAATCATGACTGATTGATCGCCAGCCCTGTCCTCATCAACACCCACACCTGTGTTAATGGAACAATCACTAAAACAATGTTAGCTGCTCCTTTTAAGGCAGGAATGCAATGATGTTGAAATGTGTTTTGGGGGTTAAAGTTCATTTTCTTAGCCAATATTGACTTTGCAAGTAATTGCTGTTAAGCTGATCACTCTTTATGACATTCTGGAGTATATGCAAATTGCCATTAGAAAAACTTAAGCAGTAGACTTTGTAAAAATTAATATCTGTAGCATTCTCAAAACTTTTGGCCATGACTGTACAGCATGCAGGAAATATAAATCAAAATGCACTTAATGTATGCTGTGTTTTTTCTTCCAACATGATGCAAATAAAGCACTGTGTGAACCTACCCATAGAACCACTCACAGCTTTCCAAGTTTAGTTCTTTAATACAAACTGTGCGGAATGTCCGGTTGGTTCTAAAGCAGGAGACAGCAATAAATCCATTAATACCTGAGTCCAACACGTTGTCACAATAATAGGCCATTCTGCTAATGTCAGTGAGGTTACTGCTATTGTGGCCATCTGTTTCTAGGTCACCTGTTTCTATGCAACTGCCTAAACATATTAGGGCTTTACCTAGCCAAGTTAACAAATACAACTGTGGAAACATCGTGGGGCAGATATGTTCAAAAGAACATATGACCTTTGGGTTAAATGCCATATGTAGCTATATTTTTCAACACACTCAGGCCAGAAATGTCTAAACAAGGGGTTGGCTGTTCAGAGTTGCATGACGAGAAAGTGTTCTAGTAATGGTATTTTTATATATTCTAATATTCCTATTATTTATATACACTGTGAAGTTTAAATGTACTCTTGATAACAAATACTGTCAGTATGCATTTAACAACTGATACCTTAAACATGTATTCCTACCTTAGACATTTATGGCAGAACCACAGGCAGGTTCCTACCTATGGTAACTGAATGGGAATACACAGCCCAGATAAGTGCACAGCTGGGGGCTGCAGCCTGTAGCCGTATGCTTTGTCTGTGCTGGGTATCATAATATGGGGGAAACTATGCCAATTCATTTATTTACTTCTTGTTACACCACCACAGAGCCACAGACAGTGTTTGTGATTGCAAGCAGTCAGACACGCTGTCACAAAGGCTGGGGGCGCATCCATCTGCAACCAATCACAGACACGGGAAGTGCTGGAGTAAAGGGGAAGCAGTGAATATGTAAGAACGATAATGAGCAACCCTGGAAGTAGCGTTGGAGCAGTGTCTGAGTCTTGGTAAGTATAATGCACCTACTCCAATCCCTCATCCATTATGGCACCATTTTTAAGGGCCGGATTCTGGTCCCCATAGACTTATATAGGGACCAGCATTTGACCAGATATTCGGGATCAATTTCGGCCTGAAATTGGGGGGGGAGGGGTTAAACCCAGTTAGACCCGCCGATCACGGGTATCTGCGAGTCCGCCCATCAGTGGTAATACATAAGTCTTATAATGATGGTTAGAAAGCCTAAATTTGATCAGTTATCAACCACAAACTAAATCCTGATTCACTATTATAGATATGTCTCGTCAATTATTTCATATGAAAAAGTGGTCGAGTTTAAGGAATAGTTCTCATTGATAGAGTTGGTTAGTGCTGAATTCTTTGTCCATCAGTCTCATTAAAGAGACACTTTGTTAATATATAAGACTAACTGAAACTCACTATTAAATCACAAAACAATAATTAATATCTAATATAGGGAGTAATCCATATAGAAATGTTATATCTCGCTCACTCCCCTACTTAAGGAACTGACTAACTGGTATCATTATTAAGAGTGGCACTGGAGATACATCCCATCATATTTCTTCAAAAATTGATTACTGCTTTGAGTCATTGGGGAATAGCAGTATCTATATATATAATTGCCTTATTCTGTCTGTCTGTCTGTCTGTCTGTCTGTCTTGCTCCAAAATTGTGTCCTTACGGTGACACAAAGCGGATTGGCCACTGGCCTCGCCATGTCCCCGCCCCCCCGCACGGATTGGTCGCTCGCCCTGGCTTTCCCCCCCAAACTGATTGGCCGGCCGCTCGCACAGGCTCCGCCCCCCACACGGATTGGCCTCTTGCCCCGGCACCCTGCACGTATTGGCAACTCGGCCACGCCCCACCCCCCTCACGCAATGCACGCTCGCTCTGGCCCCGCCCCCCGCACGCATCCCCCGAACTGACACGGAGACACGACTCCCAGGTGCGTACTGTACCCCCGGGAGCCCACACCAGCATACTCCGCCATCCCAGCCGACACAAACCCTCGCATTGCTGGGGTTTGCCGCCGTATGCTGGTGTGGTCTCCCGTGCGAGTGGGGGACGTGATGCGCTGGTAACCATGGTAGCATAGTTGCCAGCGCATCAAGGTCCTGCAGCGGCGGAAAATACACACACGCACACACATAACAACACACACATACACACACACACATCAGATCACACTCACTCTCACACACACCTCACACACACCTCACATCGCATCCACACACTCACAGCATCCGGAGATATCGCTTGCTTCTCGGCCGCGATACTGTGCTGTGAGCTTCCAGGACCTGCCGGAGGATCACATGGCCAGAAGCATGTGGTATCTCCGGATCTTGTGAGTATGAGCGCGTATGTGCAATATCGTCAATGTGTGTGTGCGTGAGTGTATGCGATCGGGTGTGCGTGTGAGTGTATGCGATCGGGTGTGCGTGTGAGTGTATGCGATCGGGTGTGCGTGTGAGTGTATGCGATCGGGTGTGTGTGAGTGTATGCGATCGGGTGTGTGTGAGTGTATGCGATCGGGTGTGTGTGAGTGTATGCGATCGGGTGGGTGTGAGTGTATGCGATCGGGTGGGTGTGAGTGTATGCGATCGGGTGGGTGTGAGTGTATGCGATCGGGTGGGTGTGAGTGTATGCGATCGGGTGGGTGTGTGTGTGTGTGAGTGTATGCGATCGGATCTGTGAGTGTCGGCAGAGGAGCACGGCGTGCTGGAGGAGGCTGGGAGGAGAGAGGCTGATCCTGGGGAAGGCTGGGAGGGGGAGGCTGATGCTGGGGGAGGCTGATGTTGGGGGAGGCTGGGAGGGTGTAGGCTGATGCTGGGGGAGGCTGATGCTGTGGGAGGCTGGGAGGAGAGAGGCTGATGCTGGGGGAGGCTGATGCTGGGGGTGGCTGGGATGGGGGAGGCTGATGCTGGGGGAGGCTGGAAGGAGAGAGGCTGATGCTGGGGGAGGCTGATGTTGGGGGAGGCTGGGAGGGTGTAGGCTGATGCTGGGGGAGGCTGGAAGGAGAGAGGCTGATGCTGGGGGAGGCTGATGGAGGGGGAGGCTGATGCTAGGGGAGGCTGGGAGGAGAGAGGCTGATGGTGGAGGAGGCTGGGAGGAGAGAGGCTGATACTGGGGGAGGCTGGGAGGAGAGAGGCTGATGCTGGGGAAGGCTGGGAGGTGGAGGCTGATGCTGGGGGAGTCTGGGAGGGGGAGGCTGATGCTCGGGGAGGTTGGGAGGAGGGAGGCTGGGAGGAGAGAGGCTGATGCTGGGGGAGGCTGATGCTGGGGGAGGCTGATGCTGGGGGATGCTGGAAGGAGAGAGGCTGATGCTGGGGGAGGCTGATGCTGGGGGAGGCTGGAAGGAGAGAGGCTGATGCTGGGGGAGGCTGGGAAGAGGGAGGCTGGGAGGAGAGAGGCTGATCCTGGGGAAGGCTGGGAGGAGGGAGGCTGGGAGGAGAGAGGCTGATGCTGGGGGAGGCTGATGCTGGGGGAGGCTGGAAGGAGAGAGGCTGATGCTGGGGGAGGCTGATGCTGGGGGAGGCTGGGAGGGGGAGGCTGGGAGGAGAGAGGCTGATGCTGGGGGAGGCTGGGAGGAGGGAGGCTGGGAGGGGGGAGGCTGAGAGAAGAGAGGCTGATGCTGGGGGAGGCTGAGGCTGGGAGGAGAGAGGCTGATGCTGGGGACAGAGAGGCTGATGCTGGGAGGAGAGAGGCTGATGCTGGGAGGAGAGAGGCTGATGCTGGGAGGAGAGAGGCTGATGCTGGGGGCAGAGAGGCTGATGCTGGTGCAGCATGGGGGATGGAGCACGATGGGGGGTGCGCAGCATGGGGGATAGAGCACGATGGGGAGTGCGCAGCATGGGGGATGGAGCACGTTTGGGAGTGCGCAGCATGGCGGATGGAGCACGTTTGGGAGTGCGCAGCATGGCGGATGGAGCACGATGGGGGGTGCGCAGCATGGGGGATGGAGCACGATGGGAGGTGCACACCTCCCCCCAACACACACACACACAACACACCACACACACACTGGGAACCACAAACACCGCCCTACACAGACACCCACACACACAGACAACGCTGCACACACACAACACCTAACACACAAACACCGCGGCATACATAAATATACGCACATACCACGCAACACACACATTGCACAAAACATACCTCCCCCAAAACACACCACACCCACACAAACCGCGCAACACACACACACAACGCTACAGACACACAGCGCTCCACAAACAACGCAACACACGCAACACACATACAACACCGCTCTCACCCCCCGCCACACCCAGACAACACCCAGAACATGTACAGCGCCCTACACAAACACTTGGTAACTACACACAACAACATCTATATATATATAACAAAAATCATACATTAACTACACAATACGTAAATTCTAGAATACCCGATGCGTAGAATCGGGCCACCTTCTAGTGTAATCCATAAAGATAAAGTACATAGTGATTCATGATACCAAAGTAGCATAATTGCAGGCCGTGTTTGGCTTCTAAACCA
Source organism: Anomaloglossus baeobatrachus (assembly GCF_048569485.1). Taxonomy (NCBI): domain Eukaryota; kingdom Metazoa; phylum Chordata; class Amphibia; order Anura; family Aromobatidae; genus Anomaloglossus; species Anomaloglossus baeobatrachus. The sequence goes on along the minus strand of NC_134355.1, from coordinate 69,798,731 downwards.
GTACCCTATGTTACATATGGCATTGCTATATGGATTACTCCCTATATTAGATATATACTAGCCATTCTTTTGTGATTTAATAGGGAGTTGCTGTTAGTCATAAGGGTGCTTTACAAGCTGCGACATCGCTAACGATATATCGTCAGGGTCACGTCGTTAGTGACGCACATCCGGCGCCGTTAGCGACATCGCAGCGTGTGACACCAAGGAGCGACTATCAACGAGCGCAAAAACGTGAAAATCGTTGCTCTTTGACACATCGCTCCTTTTCCAAATATTGTTGCTGCTGCAGGTACAATGTTGTTCGTTGTTCCTGCGGCAGCACACATCGCTATGTGTGACACTGCAGGAACGACGAACATCTCCTTACCTGCGTCCACCGGCAATGAGGAAAGAAGGAGGTGGGCGGCATGTTCCGGCCGCTCATCTCCGCTCCTCCTCTGCTATTGGACGGCTGTCGTGTGACGTCGCTGTGACGCCGCATGAACCGTCCCTTTACAAAGGAGGCGGATCTCCAGCCAGTGCGACATCGCAGGTAAGGTAAGTCCATGTGATGGGTGTTAGGGATGTTGTGCGCCACGGGCAGCGATTTGCCCGTGACGCACAACCGACGGGGGCGGGTACGCTCGCTAGCGATATCGGTACTGGTATCGCAACATGTAAAGTACCTTAGGCTACAAACTGCAGCCAAAACTGAAGCCAAAACTGCACCTTGTCAGAGAGAGCCTGGAAATGTCACAAAAAATGCTTGTAATTGTAGGTGCATTTTTGGTGCGTTTTTCTCAAACGCTGACAAATAAACTGCAATGTGCGCATAACAAATCTGACTGCTCATAGACTTTGCTGGGAAGTCAAATGACAGAAAGTTCTGACAACAAAACTGCACCAAAAAACGCTGCAAAAACACAGCGTGCGCATGTAGTCTTAATACAGTATATTAAAGCATCACCCCAGCTTTTTCTTTTTATTGCACGGGGTAGATAGATGTCAAACAGCTATATAATGTTCTACCCCCAACACATTCTAAGCTTGCACCCTTTAGTGCATTTTATGTGGCAATAAAGGGTGTTTAGCCTTGTATTTAGCAACAAAATAAATAATTTTAATAAACAACGTGAGGTTCCCCCATTTTGTAAGCTAGCTAAGGTAAAGCAGACAGCTGCAGCCTGCAGTCCACAGCTGGCAGCTTTACCTTGGCTGAAAATTTAAAACAGAAGTCACCACAGACTGATTTTTTTTAATTATTTATTTATGAATAGATAATTTGAAATAAAAAATGTGGGATTCCCTTCAAATTGTATCACCAGCCAAGGTGACAGCTCCAGACTGGAATTTTCAGGGTGGGAAGAGACAATGGTTATTGGTTCCTTCCCAGCCTGAAAATAGCAGGCCACAGTTGCCCAAGAAGTAGAGCCTCCATTAGATGGGCTGATCTTGGCGCTTCACCCCAGCTCTTCCCGTTGCACAGGTGTGGTTGCAAATGGGGTAATGGTATTTGGAGTTGACATCAGCTGTGTAATGTCAGCTGGTATCAAGGCCAGGGGTTAGTAATGTAGAAGTGTCTATCAGATACCCCACATTACTAACCCAGTAAGTAATAAGAAAAAATAAACACACAAAAATATTTTAATTGAAAAAACATTGCTCAACACTTTCCCTGTTTCACTTATGTATTGAAAAAAAGTAAAAAAAAAAAAATAAAAATCCGTAAGTCCACAGTAGTTCAGGGATTCCGACATAGTCCACAAAAGCGAACCTGCAAAACATAAAAAGAGCAAATTAGTAAATAAATAAAGGAAAGAGACACCCTCATTCACCAATTTATTTCCCATCAAATTCCAAAGCAGGTCTGAAATAGTCCCATGTAGGTCTCACGACGTTCCAGGAGTATGAAGCTTCATTGTGAGCATGCAGCCCCATGGGCTGGAAGAGCAAGAGCCTTGTTCTGAGAATGCAGCTTCATGGGCTGGAAGAGCAGGGACTCCTGTTTCTCACGCTGCGCTCAGCAAGAGCCGGAGAGTGTGACGAGCGGTGACATCAGTGAGGTTACTGGATGTCACACTCGCCATCTCTCGCGCTACACACTGTGTGACTCGGGGGGGTGTAACCTGCTGTAAACCTCACTGATGTCACCGCTTGTCACATTCGCCGGCTTTCGCCTATTACTTTATAAGTTTTAAAGAAGTGTACTGCAGATAAAAAGCGCAGATAGGGTCTTATCTGGTAAGCTATGGCAATCTAACACGTAGATATACTCACCTATAGGAGTTGTGCCAGTCACAACTCCTATATAAGCATGAAATGGCGTCTGCTGCAGCCCCGGATGAACGTATTGCAGGTAAAGGAGGAAGAAACCGGGTTATGCCATGCTGACACCAAACGTATAGGTGTTGATTAAATTTTCTTTCATTCAATCAAGTCGACGCATTTCGAAGAACACAGCCTCCCAATATTAATTTTGGTAGTGGGAGATAACTTTATGAATTTGTTTAACTAGTCTATTTTTAATTGAATCAATAAAAGCTTATTTAACTATTTTTCAAATTGAATTGAACTTTGAATTAATATATGATTTTTGGGGAAAAAAAATATAAGGAGTTTTTGATGCCGTGTAGTTTTGCTGTGTCAAAAAACCAGCATTTTACAGATCCAGAAAAATGGAAAATGCACACACAAAACTCAGTGAGCGTATCGGCAAAAGACTCTGACACCTTGCGGATTCGAAACATGCAGCGCAGGTCAGTTTACACTACAAAAATAAAAAGCACAATGGAGATTAGATGTCTATAAATACTTTTCACTTTGCTGGAACTGTAAGATGCTGAGTTTTTTTGCGCAGTGAAAATATGCTACGTCCAAAACTTATCGTGGATGATAAACTTATCTGCAAACCAAAAGATGATATCACTCAAAATACAAAATTATTATTGGGTGATTGGCAGGCTGTTTAGACTGCACGATTGCCATGAAAAAAGCATTCCTAGGAATCACGTTCATGAGAATGATGTATACGGTTAAGAGAACCGAGCATTTCCTTACACTAACAAGGATACAAATAGATAGCAAAGGCACTGAATGTCCTAGAAACACACTGAGATTTTCATAAGTAGCGTCATCAGACAGGAAGTATGGGGAAAAAAAATCTATAATGGTAAGTGTAGTTAGGGATGGGAAGGAGATTTTTAATACAGCCATAGGGATTTAGAGTGACCACCCCCCTTAAAATATAAAGACAATTGAAAAAGTGCCATAAAACTTTAAGAGAAAAAGGTGCAAATACTAAAGCCACTAAAAATTGCTCCAGAAAACTGGAGAATGAGCAATGATAATAACGGCCATAGTTAAAAAATTCCAAGGTAAAGTAACATTTGCTACGTTACCTAGATGAGAAAGCTGTCACCAGATTCCTGACGAGCAGGTGTTCAGTGGCCCAGTAGGGCGCATGCCAAATGCTGAAGGTCTCCATGCCTGGACTCCAAGATGTTCACCTCTGCTGACTCAAAAGGTCGAGAAAAGTCAACTCTAAAATGCTGAAAACAATGTAGCCAAAGTTCTGTCCTGTGTAGCAATTGGGAACTTTTTAGGGCCTATGGATCAGTAGTATGTTTGCAGGAGGCTGATTGAAGCAAATGCTGAAAAGAACACCCTGACTAAAGTGAAGTATGGTGGTTGCTCAGTGAAGCCTAAAGTGAAGCATGGCAGAGGCTTGGTGATGCCTACACTGAAGCATGGCAGTGGCTTGGTGATGCCCACAGTGAAGCATAGTGGTGGCTTGTTGATGCCTACAGTGAAGCATGGTGGTGTCTTGGTGATGCCTATAGTGAAGCATGGTGGTGGCTTGTTGATGCCTACAGTGAAGCATGGTGGTGTCTTGGTGATGCCTATAGTGAAGCATGGTGGTGGCTTGTTGATGCCTACAGTGAAGCATAGTGGTGGCTTGTTGATGCCTACAGTGAAGCATGGCAGTGGCTTGGTGATGCCTACAGTGAGGCATAGTGGTGGCTTGGTGATGCCTAAAGTGAAGTATGGCAGTGGCTTGATTAAGCATACAGTCAAGCATGGCAGTGGCTCATTGAAACCTATAGTGAAGGATGGCAGTAGCTAGGTGATCTATACAGTAAAGCATGGCAATTGCTCAGTGATGCCTACAGTGAAGCATGAGAATGGCTTGGTAATGTCCTGGGCCTGCTTTATTTCCTCCGACACTGAAAACCTGCAGCATGGAGAGGGCAAGATCGATTCAATCAAGTTTCAGGAAATCCTAGGAAAAAATGTTATTCCTTCTGTGATTACCCTGAAGCTTGGACAACATTGGACCTCCAGCAGGACAAAGATCTCAAGTATACCTCTAAGTCCACAACAGCTGGTTTCAGAAGGAGCCCATAAAGATTCTGGAGTGGACATTATCATAGTCATGAAAACCCCAAACAAATTCTGTGGTGGGGTTTTCAGAACACGATTCCAACATATTATATTAGTGACCTGGAGGGTACTGTCCCTTGAGGATTTGGCGTAGATTCATTAGGAAAACTGCCAAAAGCTGGTGTCTGACTACGTATGACATTTACGGCAGGTTATAACAGACAAAGGAGCTAAGTGCTAAAGACACTTGTCATGAAGGGGTTGAATAGTTCTCAGACTGCAGTAGTCAGTTAAAGTGGCATTTAGTGATGAATTTGGAGAAACCACTTCTTATATAAGTTGTGCTGAGCTATGTAAAGTGTTCTCATTTGGTTTATTGTAAACAGCAGAAAGTATATAAATATTGCTCTTATCCCTGATTTGCATTAGGGGTTGAAATTATTTTAATTGCAACTTTACAATAATAAATTGAATGAACCTGTCATCAGATTTGGGGCCTATAAGCTGTGGCCACCACTTGTGAGCCCTTATATACAGCATTCTAACATACTGTAGATAAGAGCCCAGGCCACTGTTTAGAACGTAAAAATCACTTTACAATACTTACCCTAATCCAGTCATGGCGAACCTTTTACAGGCCGAGTGCCCAAACTGTAGCCCTAAACCCATTTTTTATTCCGAAGTGCCAACCAATCCTATTATCTAAATAGTTGATTTTAACCTTACCTTTGCCGTCTTCTCTTCAGCTGGGGGCATCACGCTCATGCCTGCTTACCACACATTGACGCTGAGCCCCTGCCCTTTCCAGACACAGCAGTTGGATTGATCCCTCTGGAAAAAAATTGCAGCATATTAGACAGAGATTTTAGTCTGGAATGCAATCAGATGTCACCCTGTAATGAGGAGCTTATAGTCACCAAATCTGCTGACAGGTTCCCTTTAAACAATCAAAATAATTTGCAGCCAAACTTTTTGTCCTCGGATAACTTTACCATGTGAGAACATGTTGCAACAAAATGAAGGAACAAAGTCATCTAGACAATGTGAGAGGAGCACACACATCAGCGTGATCGTTGTCCCTTTCTACTGAGCTTGGAAGAGGCAATTAAACACTTTTCAGAACTGTATATTATCAAACTCGGCAAACTAAACCTGAACTAAGAAAATGTAATGCTAAACTCCCTGGAATGCTGTATTTCACCTCTGTCCAGTATTGTCACCTCTACCCTGCATTATTCTGCGTAGTAATGGTGATAATTGATTTTAACCTGCTTTAGCCAGAACAGAAATGAGCTGCTGCTGGAGACCGCGAGCTGTACCTGTGTATACCATAACTACAGTGTTTAGAGAAAACAGCAGCAGTGTCATGGCCTCGGGGTTAGAACAACCTATAATTCTGCGTATGATGATTTCCTTGCATTCCATAGTTTCTGCTAAATTCAAACTTTTCTTCAACAATTTCAAAAAGTTCACACACCCATTTTTTTTTTTTAAGTCTGGTGTTTTGTACTTCAGTCTTGAGCCCATGACCTGTCGGACTAAGGTGAACCAAAATGATCAAGACTGGCACACTTCTTAGTAAACTTGGCAACTTTGGTCTGTGTGTTCACCAGAAACAAAAAATTGACACCAAACATGAGGCGGTGTTGATACCTGCAACAATCGCGAAGTAGATTTCTGCAACAATGTTTTTTGTTTGTTTTTTTTCTGAAAATTTGTCTCATGGCTGTATTCCACGCTATCATTTGCTAAGCTCGGCCACTCTTTGCAAAAGTGCAAGGGTCAAAGCAAAATTGCCCAAAATAAGCAAACTACCACTCGCAACAAATGTAGCGGAATTTTCAAACATAGAGGGATTCCCCCATAGTATTTTGGGAAAACTGTTCCATTTTTTTTGCCATTTTTGCTTTAGACAATTATTTGCGCGAAAGCTAGTAGGTAAGTGAATGGGAGATATAAATTAAATACGTATACTTCTCCTTATTGTTGAATTCACTTGTGGCTTTGGCCCCAAAACAGTATAATCAACCGTCCTAGAAATAAACACAATAAGATGTGAAATGATAAATCAACCATTGCTTACCCTATGAATCCCCTGCTCCTCCCGCCAGTCTCTGTTTAGTTCTCTGCAGCGGCCATGTGCCATCTACTCATGTGACTGCTGCAGCCAATCATTCGCTTCAGTCGTTATTCTGAGATGGACACGACCTCTGCAGGAAAGTGACCAGAGACAATGCACAGGACATGGAATGACAGCACTGGAATATCTGGAAGATTTATCAGATATCTTAGTTTTGTAATTTTAACTCATTTAATATCTTTGGCAAAATTGATATTGATCCAAGGAAACCCCTCTAAAGGCGAATCTGTCAGCAGGTATTTGATATGTAACTGAAAACAGTATGCTGCACGGGTTAACACAGAGAATTCAGGGATGCTTGTTGTGTGAAGGTCTGATTTGTTGTTTATTTGCTATGTTTGTTTTAGCAGCAGGACACAAGCAGGACTTATCATTGCTCGGGCTACAATGTCATGTGTAGTGCAGTCCGGCATGCCGGCTTCTCTGATTGGCACCTCACCGTCAATGTAAAGTGTCTATAGAGAGCCTGGTGTGGGTGAGAACAGCTCTCTCAGCTCTACTACATGGCTAAATCTACAAATTCTGATTGTATCAGAACGGCTACAACCAGTAATCTAAGTGATACATTGTTGGATTCAGGATATCTTGGCCTACAATATGCTGCCATGAGTTGATGTAGCAAAAACCTGCTGACAGACACTTTAAAACACATCACTCCCATTTTTGCAATTTTTTATTTTTTTTTTATTTATGAAGCAACTTTACAAATTTGTGTCTTTGTGGTAACAGACTACAAACAAACCCTATGTAGCTTGATCCAGTTACTCCCTTCCATCAGTCCTTACTTCTTGCTAAAATAACATATTAACAATATAATATAGGCGAAAAGTGAAAAACAGGACGACTGTAGGATCAGACTACACCAGATTTGTTTGTAGTCTGTTACCATCACGACACATAGATCAGCTTTGGAACTATTTTTTTTAGCTTCTTTCCTCTCCTGAGGTCTTGAATCTGCAATTACTTGATCATATACATTATATACTGCAGTATTTTAACATTGTAGTACCTGGAGTAACTGAATGGCTACAGGGACAGTAGTAACTCATTGGCCATTGGCTCACCGCATTCATGTCTTGCAGAGGGGAATGGGAAGTAAGCATGTTCCATAATGCCACACCTGACATTTGCCATACAAGTACTAACATCCATTAGCTTATACTTAAAGGGTTTTCCCATCTAAGTCTTCTATAACTGAGTCATGAATAACTCCACCTTGGCTGTGACCAGTATAGCTGGAGCTACAGAAGCAGCCGAGAGTGGCTGCGATACACTGTTCCCATTACTCCCATACAAGTGAATGGGAATTATACAAATACAAATAGCGCTCTCCACCTGGATGGATGGTTATATTTGCCTCTACCCTGAAAGGCTGAGATGGGAAAAAAGCTTTAGGAAACGGAAACTAGGGGTGTAACTACAATAGGTGCAGGGGTTCCAATTGGACCCAGGCCCTGGTGCCTAGGGGGCACCAAAAGTCCCTTTGGTCTATATGAAAAGACCAATGATATGAAAGACTTCCAATAATTGGGGGCACCACTGGAGCGTTTGCATTGGGTTCCATGCGCTTCAAGTTACACCACTAACAAAGTATTTACTGCAACTGGGCAGCACAGTGGCTCAGTGGTTAGCACTGCAGTCTTGCAGCACTGGGGTCCCAGTTTCAAATCCCACCAAGGACACCATCTGCAAGGAGTTTGTATGTTCTCCCCGTGTTTGCGTGGGTTTTCTCCATGTACTCCGGTTTCCTCCCACACTCCAAAAACTTACAGATAGGGACTCTAGATTGTGAGCCCCAATGGGGACAGTGTTGTCCATGTATGTAAAGCACTATGGAATTAATAGCGCTATATAAATGATTATATTATATTATAATTAATAAACTTCCCAAAGTGGAGGTTCTGCATTGATACCCACAGCTGGGGCGAGTATGTGTGCAAATGCAAAAGGTGAAATTTGCTTTAACATCTGCAACAATTTATCTGGCTTCAGATCTCAAACATTCAGTTATTTTTTCATTTGTGCTAATAATATTTTTTGCAGCATGTGCAAGCCCTCTGCTCGCACTGTAAACAAGCGAATACGCAGTGAGGGAATCCCAATCAGAAAAAGCCAAGGGATGCATATCGCACATGCTTTCTAAAGGTTAGGTAAATGTAAACCCGAGCATTTAGCATTAAGGCTATGTGTCCACGGTAGAATGTACCTGCGGATTTTTCTGCCTGAAAATCCGCGACTTTCGCGGCAAATCCGCACCCGCGGATTTGCCGCAGATTTTGATGCGGATTTTTTTTTTTTTCCCCATTCTATACCCAAAATCCGCACCAAATCTGCAACAAACAATTGCCATGCTGCAGATTTTTCCTGATCAAAATCCGCGGCAAATCCGCAGCGGAAAAATCCGCAGCATGGACACAGCATTTCCAAAATGCCATTGAAATGGCTTGGAAGTGCCGCTGCTGCAGATTTTCGGGATATCCGCGGCAAATCCGCGGCAAATCCGGGGCAAAATCCGCGGTAAATCCGCAGCGTGGGCACATAGCCTTACATGACCTGAAGATAGAAATCAGCTGTTCAAGTGCCAGGGATACCTTGTACTGCTTGAATGTCTACACTGGGTAAAAATAGTTTTGTAGTAATATCCTTCTGGATCCTCTTCCCAATGGAGGTGCAATAAACAGAATACAGACGAATGATATATACTTCTCGTTAATACGGTGTCTGGTGTCTCCGTGTCTGGTGGGCGCATGGTCTAAAAGGATGGACGTGTTAATATCATATGATGGTAATGGTTCCCTTGTAGGGATCTGGTATCAGGTGTAAACCGTCCATTGGAGACTGATTAAGGCAGACAATTGTGCCTGACTGCTCCGAGGATGAGAGCTGCACAGACAGAGAACATATTTCGCCAGGTACCTCTGGAGATCTAACAACCAATGGTAGGAACACAAGATGTCTAATTGTTGCTAGGACGTGGAAAAGAACAGATTGCAGAAAAACAAGTGTCAGCAAGATAGGAACAGCGAATACGTAGAAAAGCAAACACCCAAACACCCCAGAGTCTACCGAAAGCTGATGTCATGAAGACGGGAGGAGCGTTTCCTTCAATTTTTAATAACAGGTTCTCGGAACTGGTTGGAAAATATTCAACATGGCACTAATAAAGAAAGCTTAATTTAATCTAGAGGTATAATTTCCTTGAATTCCCATGTAAATGTTATACATATGTAGTCATATTTCAATGAAAAAAACATTAACTTTCCAAGTAAAAAGTTTTAACCAAGAGTTTTCAAGTTTTCTTCTAATTGCAATCTGAACCCTGAGTTCTGCAAGCTGTACAGAAACTCCAGGACAGTCTGTAGAAATATGACACTTTTTTGCCCTGTTCATAAAATGTTTTTAAGCCACCACTCCAGTGTTTTTTTTTCTTCAAAATTGGAGTGGGGTTTTTAATCTAAGCCCTATGCCCCCAGTCTTATTAAACTCACCATCTGGCATCTTCACCTTTTTTCAGCATCGATCTGGTCCTGCAGCGCCATTTTGTGCCCATAACGTCTGACTAACCAGAATTCACAAGTTCACAACAGTTACATGTAACTTCTATGAGAGCAAGAACAAGGCTCTCATAGACTTTTATTAAGTTGTGACCTCCGGCGCGCTCTGTGATACACTGCAACAGCCGGCAGGACACAAATCAGAGGAGACCAACCAGAGTGGCCTGGTTAACAGATGAAAACGGCGGCAGGTGAGTATAAGACAGGGTTTGTCACACAGAGTTTTCCTCATTAATGGTTGGGCTAGCAAGAGTTCATCTCTGCTATTCTGCTGGTTACCTCTAGGATCACATGTTGTAGGAAACCTATCACATTTACTCCTCGCCTTTTTAAGAAGGTGGAATCTGTGTTGACATGCCGACTATAGTCTATTGCTGTGTTAATCTGTGTGCTGGTGTGTCCCAGACCTGCTGGTGATTATATTGTGTAGTGCTTGGAGTTGATGTGGAATTCTTTCTTTGTCTTGTTGTTTCCTCCCTGCTGCTATTTTCCTCTTTACCCCTTATTGTCTTATACCTTTGTGTGAGCATTCTGTAAGGTAGAGACTTGGTCTCCCCTGTTTGTCTATCTCTGTTGGTTTTATCACTCTCCTGTGCCGCCCCCCCCCGGGTTAGAGTGGGAGGGGCTATAAGATCAGTGCTGCTCAGGAACTGGGTCAGGTTGGCGGCTCAGACATCCTCACCTTCAGAGGTAACTCTGAGTTGTAGGATTCCTCGTGACATGGTTCAGGGGACTACATTTAAGACACCATTCCAGTGGTACAATAAAACAACAAAAATGCTGCAGTGGCACTGTAAATGGTACATAATTTTTTTGAGGCTGGAAAAACGTATAAAGATTATTTTGACTGTAATTATCATTTTACATTTTGCAGTGAATGTTTCACTTACAATCTTAATGATTTCTTAACATTTTCCAATGTGCTCATAAAACTATTGACTGTCTATAATTTTTGATAAACTGTCCAGAAAAAATAAAAAGTTAAACTGACAACCCTGTCTTGACCACCGGCAAACTTAGTGGCGCTCCCAGCATCTGCAAGCACATTTTTTCCATTGTCTCTAGGGGAAGTTCACCACAGACTAAAGGGTGCTTTACATGGTGCGACATCTCTAGCGTTTGCTAGCAATGTTGAGCGCGATAGCACCCGCCCCTGTCGTATGTGCGATATGTGGTGATCGCTGCCGTAGCGAACATTATCGCTACGGCAGTGTCACACGCACATACCTTATCAGCGACGGTGCTGTGACCGCCGAACAATCCCTCCCTCAAGGGGGAGGTGCGTTCGGCGTCATAGCAACGTCACTGCGGCGTTACTAAGCGGCCTGCCAATAGAAGCGGAGGGGTGGAGATGAGCAGGACGTAACATCCCGCCCACCTCCTTCCTTCCGCATTGCCGGTGGACGCAGGTAAGGAGATGTTCGTCGTTCCTGCGGTGTCACACATAGTGATGTGTGGTGCTGCAGAAATGAGGAACAACATCACTAGTGCCCAAACAACGATATTTTGTTTTAGAACGACCTCTCCAAAACCAAAGATTTTGACCCCTTTTGGGATCGTTGAAGGTCGCTCGTACGTGTCACACACTGCGATGCTGCTAACGACGCCGGATGTGCGTCACAAACACCGTGACCCCGACAATATATTGTTAGCGATGTCGCAACGTGTAAAGCACCCTTAAGTTCAGCAAGAGTTGCTGCAAGCTCCCTCTAGTGGCAGAAAGAATTATTATCACTTCCAAATATTGAAAGAGAATCTGTCAGCTCTCCAAATATAGTATGTCTATTATAGTAAACACTTGTATTCTGTTGGCATATACAACAGCTGCAGGATTATGCTACAGATGCTGGTTTGAGCAGACAGCAGATGGCGCCAAGATAATTGTCCCAGCATGTTGATATGTGTGTGTCACTTCTCTGTAGACAGTATTATATGACCTCTGTGATTTGTTTGTGACAATTTTTCCCTGTAGTCATCTATGTTCTGATAATGCAGGTAATGATTGCTTTATGTCTAGGCCTCTCCAACAATGTCTGAGTGCTGAACGATTCTGCCAGAATCTGAAATCATTGATATGTTTCCCATGTTAAACAAAACCATCAAAATTAGCAGTTCTGAAGTTGAAGTTGCACCTGAACCCTGGAGCCTAAAAGGTCCAAAAGGTCCCTTTGGCCTATAGGACAAGACCAATACAATTAACACATAACCAACACCCGCCATACATCTACTCAGCCGGTGTATGGAGCTGGCTCACGGGCTGACCTTCCCCCATACTTGGCATGTAATGGCTGCGTGTTACAGCCAAGACCTGACATTACCAAGCACGGTTGGTAGGAAGGGCCACCTGGGATTGGTAACCTGATACATGCCACTGTCAAACTCTGACAGCGACATTAACAGTGCGCCAGCATAGGTGTGTTCCCTTCTATGCGTCCATCTGCACACCTATAACACGATTGCGAGATGCTGATGGAGTGCTGTGAGAGCAGGGGGTCTGCTGAAGACCTCCTTGCTAGTTATTATGGGGCCGTGCTTCAAAGGATGGGGCCGAGCTTAAATGGAGACTTTTTATTAAATGCAGCAATACTGTGGGCTTGCTATATATAGTACAATTGATCAGACAATTGCTGGTCCCTTAAAGAGACAAATGAGTACAGTGAAAAGTAAAAAAAAAAAAAGAAAAAAAGTAAAATAAAAAGACATGGAAAAACAAAACCATAAAATTTCAAATCACCCCCTTTTCCTGGATTAAAAATAAAGATGATATTATTATTATTAATTAATAATAATAATAATAATAATAATTACACATATGGTATCACCAAATTCAAAAAAATCTGATCTATCAATATACAGTATAAAAATAACTAAAACCAATAGGTAAATACCATAAACAGAAAAAAAGGTCAAAATTATGTTTCTTTGGTTTCTGCAATATCTAAAAAAAAGTGCTGTAACAAATTGATCAAAATCGTATTAATGAAAACATTTTCTTACCCCACAAAATATAAGGCTTCACTCAGCTCCATTGACTGAAAAATTAAAACATTACTAGTCTCGGAGAATGGTGACAGAACAAAACAAAAAAAAGTGTTTTTTTTGCTTTCAAACTTTAGATTTTTTTCAGCACTAAAATAAATAAAAAAAAACTGGACACGTTTATTATCACCTTAGTCGTACTGATGAGCAGAATATTACAAAAGTCATTTTTACCACGTAGTGTACGCCGTAAAAATAATTCTCAAAAAACAATATCGGAATTGCATTTTTTTTTCACAATTTCACCACACAAAATAAATTGGCTGCGTTCTTTCACCTCCATAAATGCTATTACATTTCGGGTTCGCCCATCACTACTTGCAATTTATTACTGTGATTATTTTTTTGATTTTGTTGATTTTGTAGGTGAATATTGAATAGCAATTAAGCATGGAAATGAAATCTCTGCTGCTCTCCTGGACAAGAATAATATATATTTTCAAATTCACAAAGAACAACACAACAAGTGATCTATCTGTATCACCATTAGTTTAAAAAGGTTGGCCATTACTGTTAAGGCTACTTTACACGCTGCGATATCGGTCCCGATATCGCTAGTGTGGGTACCCGCCCCATCTGTTGTGCGACACGGGCAAATCGCTGCCCGTGCCGCACAACATCGCGCAGACCCGTCACACATACTTACCTGCCCGGCGACGTCGCTGTGACCGGCGAACCGCCTCCTTTCTAAGGGGGCGGTCCGTGTGGCCTCACAGCGACGTCTCTGAGCCGCCCAATTGAAGCGAAGGGGCGGAGATGAGCGGCCGGAACATCCCACCCACCTCCTTCCTTCCTCATAGCGGCCGGGAGGCAGGTAAGGAGAGGTTCCTCGTTCCTGCGGCGTCACACATAGCGATGTGTGCTGCCGCAGGAGCGACGAACTACTTCGTTACTGCTGCAGTAACGATAATCGAGAATGGACCCCCATGTCACCGATGAGCGATTTTGCACGTTTTTGCAACGATGCAAAATCGCTCATCGGTGTCACACGCAGCAACATCGCTAATGCGGCCGGATGTGCGTCACAAATTCCGTGACCCCAACGACTCCGCATTAGCGATGTCGCAGCGTGTAAAGCCCCCTTTAGGCCGGTGTCACACTTGCAAATGCCTCGCGTGTATCTCGCGCGAGCAGCGTCGGACTGGCTACCGGAGGAATCTCCAGTAATACCAGGCCTGGCCACGGTTATCTGCACTGAACTCTGGAGCTCTCACCTGAGCTCCGGAGTGCAGCCTGGACTGAACCGCGAGCGCCGAGTGATTGATTCCCTGGCGTTTCCGGTTCAGTTCATGACAGCTGCAGGCAGGCCGGGCTGTACTCCGGAGCTGTCACCTGAGCTCCAGATTGCAGCCCGGCCTGTCTGCAGCTGTCATGAACTGAACCGCAATCACGGTTCAGTCCTGCAAACCCCGAGTTCATTCCAGGCTGCACTCCGGAGCTCAGGTGAGAGCTCCGGAGTTCAGTGCAGGTAACCGCGGCCAGGCCTGGTATTACTGGAGATTCCTTCGGTAGCCAGTCAGACGCTGCGTGCGAGTCTCGCGTTGCATCACGCGGCACGGCGCACACTCTCCGGACAGGAGCGTCTCAGCTGCATAGAGATGCATGCAACTGACCCGCTCCTGTGAGGAGAGTGTGAGTCTGTGCCGGGTGATGCAATGCAAGACTTGCGCGAGATACATGCGGGGCACTCGCAAGTGTGACACCGGCCTTACATTGATAGCCAATCCTTAGGATAGGTCATCAATGTCTGATCATCCGGGGTGCTACACTTCTCATCCCCACCAATCAGCTGTCTCCAGTGCCGCGGCAGGAGCAGGCAGCCAGAAATGTTCAGTTGCGGAGCTGCCCAGTCAACTGATAGCGGCCGCAGCTGGGTACTGCACATCCGCCTTCTATTAAAATCAATAAGAGGCGGATGTGCAGTACCAGGCCGCTGGGACCAAGAGGAGATGATTGGTGGGGGTGCCAAGTGTCGAACCCAGCCAATCAGATACTGATGACCTATCCTAGGGTAGACCATCATGTAAAAGAAGTTGTTAACCTCTTTCAGCCATGGTCGCCTCATATCTGGCAGCCTAGTGGTTAGTGATTATCACTTTAGCTCACAACACTGGTGCGTCAGTCCAAAAATCCACCCAAGACAACATCTGCGTGGAATCTCTATGTTTGCTGTAATTTACTGCAGTATTAAAACTGCCCCCTTTTTTTCACCCAACACTAAAGTAAAACAGCCCAAAAACAATTAGGCCCTGATTCTTGGTTGCTGTTTCTTTCTGGAGTAATGCGGGCATCACACGAGACGATATATGGGGCGATATATCGGCGGGGTCACATCGTAAGTGACGCACATCCGGCATCGTTTGATATATCGTAGCATGTGACAGCTATGAGCGACGGTGAACGAGCAAAAATACTCACTTTATCGTTGCTCGTTGACACGTCGCTCATTTTCAAAAAGTCGGTCCTCCTTCTGTGCTCCGGTTGTTCATCGTACCCGGAGCAGCACACATCGCTAAGTGTGACACCCCGGGAACGATGAACACAGCTTACCTGCATCCCACTGGCAATGCGGAATGAAGGAGGTGGGCAGGATGTTTACGTCTCACTCATCTATGCCCCTCTGCTTCTATTGGCTGGCCGCTATGTCACGTCGCTGTGACGCCGAACGTCCCACCCCCTTCAGGAAGTGGATGTTCGCCGCCCACAGCAACGTCGCTCAGCAGGTAAGTGCGTGTAACGGGGGTTTAACGACTTTGTGCACCCCGGGCAACTAATTGCCCGTGACGCACAAATGACCGGGGCGGGTGCGATCGCTCGATAGATAGTCTCGTGTGACGCCCGCATAATTTTCTCTTCATTAGTGTCTTTAGTAGAGTTGAGCGAACCGGTCGCGGTTCGGCTCGAGGTCGGTTCGCCGAACGGGGTTCCCGTTCGAGTTCGGTTCGTCGAACGTTCGACGAACCGAACTCGAACCAATAGGCTATAATGGGAGGCAATCACAAACACATAAAAATGCATGATAAATGTACACAAACAGTTAATAAACATTGCCATAACACTTACCGGTCCCCGCGATCCCTCCTGCACTCTGTCTCCTGCCGCTATTCCATCCGATGATCGCTGAATCCTCCCGGTGACCGGCACTGCCAGCAGAGAAGCAGGACCTATCGTGACGTCAAAATAGCCATGTGACCAGTCACGTGGCTATTATCTCATTGGCTACAGACTGGTCACATGACTATGACACGTCATGTAGGACCTGCGAGTGCATCTCTCCGGTACACGGTGCACATTTGTGTATCGCCGTGTACCGGCGATATGCTCTAGCACACGGTCGACTCCCCGTTCCGTTAGGGACCGGCTGACACAGCCGGTCATTAACGGAGATCACCGTTGCCATAGCAACGCAGTTAGCGGTGACGTCACCGCTAACCGCGGCTCCGGGAGCACCATTGCTATGGTAACGCGTCTGTCAGCGTTACCGCTGTTATCGCTAGCTGCACTGATCACTCACGGAGTGAAGGCTGCACGCTGCTTCCCGATTGTAGTGAGGATTGTAGTGAGGATGAGGAGCCCCAGCCCATCAAGTGATGGGCTGGTGTACCTCATCCTCACTACAATCGTCACTACTACTACACTAGTGAGGATTGTAGTGAGGATGAGGTGCCCCAGCTCATCAAGTGATGGGCTGGGGCACCTCATCCTCACTACAATCCTCACTACAATCCTGAAGTGCAGTTTCTTCAAATTCATTTAAAGGCACTTGGAACGCTGAAATTGCTGCTTATAATTTAAGCCTCTATAAAAACCTCTTATCAGCGCTGGTTTATTGGGGATTTATTGGGCTGACAGGGGGTAATAAAGATAGAGTCTCTAATGTGTCTGTGTATTTATTTCTATTAAAGTATTTTTTCTCTGTGTGGTGTCTTTTTTTTAACCCTTTATTGGAGATTCTTAATGGCCGGGTCAAACATGCCTGACATTAAGAATCTCTGGCTTAATACTGGCTAGTAAAACAAAGCCAGTATTAACTCATGATTACCCAACAAGCCACCCGGCTCCAGGGCTGTTGGAAGAGTTGGATACAGCGCCAGATGATGGCGCTTCTATGAGAGCGCCATTTTCTGGGATGGCTGCGGACTGAAATTCGCAGCAGAGGTGCCCAGAAACCTCGGGCTAACCTGTGCTGCGGATTCCAATCCCCAGCTGCCCTAGTTGTACACGGCTGGACACAAAAATGGGGCGAAGCCCACGTCATTTGTTTTTTAATTATTTCATGAAATAAGTGAAATAATTAAAAAAAAAAGGGCTTCCCTATATTTTTGGTTCCCAGCCGGGTACAAATAGGCAACTGGGGGTTGGAGGCAGCCCGTGGCTGCATGCTGTACCTGGCTAGCATACAAAAATATTGCGAAGCCCACGTCATTTTTTTGGTGGGCAAAAAACTTCTGCATACAGTCCTGGATGGAGTATGCTGAGCCTTGTAGTTCTGCAGCTGCTGTCTGCTCTTCTCCATACAGACACACAGCAGCTGCAGAACTACAAGGCTCAGCATACTCAGCATACTCCATCCAGGACGGTATGCAGAAGTTTTTTGCTGAAAAAATTATGTGGGCTTCGCCATATTTTTGTATGCTAGCCAGGTACAGCAGGCAGGTACGGCTGCCCCCAACCCCAAGTTGCCTATTTGTACCCGGCTGGGAACCAAAAATAAAGGGAAGCCCTTTTTTTATTATTTCATGAATTTCATGAAATAATTAGAAAACAAATGACGTAGGCTTCGCTCCATTTTTGTGTCCAGCCAGGTACATCTAGGCAGCTGGGGATTGGAATACGCAGCACAGGTTGGCCTGAGCTTTCTGGGCCCCACTGCTGCGAATTGCAGTCTGCAGCCGCCTCAGAAAATGGCACTTTCATAGAAGCGCCATCTTCTGGCGCTGTATCCAACTCTTCCAGCACCTGCCTGCTATACCTGGCTAGCATACAAAAATATGGCGAAGCTCACGTCCTTTTTTTGTAGTTTTTTGGCCAAAAAATTAAAAAATGCTTCCCTGGATTTTCCATTGCCAGTGAAGGTAACACCAAGCAGTGGGGGTTAGCAGCCAGTAGCTGCTTGGATTACCCTTAGCTAGCAATACAAAAAATGCAGCGGGAGCCCATATATATTTTTTTTAATTATTTACTTAAATAACTAAAAACAAAATGGGCTTCCCTTTATTTTGATTGCTGGACATCACAGTGCTGTAAAACTAAATCTTTAAAAAAAATGACGTAGTGCTCCGCGGTATTTTTGATTCTCAGCGCAGATAAAGCAGACAGCTATGGGTTGCCACCCCATCTGCCTGTCGTTACCTTGGTTGGCAATCAAAATACAGGGAAGCCCATTAATTTTTTCTATTTAAAAAATAGTTAAAAAAAAAATGACGTTGGGTCCCCCCATTTTTGATAGCCAGCTAGGGTAAAGCAGATGGCTGTAGCCTGAAAACCACAGCTGGCAGCTTTACCGTGGTTGGGGATCCAATGTGGAGGTCCCCCCAGGCTCTTTTTTTATAATTATTTTATAAATATTAATAATTACACAAAAAAAGTAGGGTCCCCTCCAAATTGGATCACCAGCCAAGGTAAAGCGGACAGCTGTGGTCTGGTATTCTCAGGGTGAGAAGGTCCATAGTTATTGGGCCTTCACAGCCTAAAAATAGCAGGCCGCAGGCACCCCAGACGTGGCGCATCCACTAGATGCGTCAATCCTGGCGCTTCACCCCAGCTCATCCCGTGCCCTGGTGCAGTGGCAAACGGGGTAATAAATCGGGTTGATACTAGCTGTAAAGTCACCTGAGATCAAGCCCAGCAGTTTGTGATGTCATGGCGTCTATTAGATACCCAACATCATAAACTGTCAGTACTAACAAAAACAAAAAAATCGACAAAAGAAATTTATTTGAAAAAACAGTCCCCAAAACATTTCCTCTTTCACCAATTTATTGTAAGAAAAAAAATAAAGGGGTCCCACGACGACTCTGGACCGTCTAGAATATGAGGGGGAGACACTCAGGGAACGTATCCCCCATTTTCTAGGAGTGCGGACCCTTCATGTGAGGAGTGTGGGTGCAATGAATCTGCACTCACTCTCCCCGGGTCCACAGCAGCAGAGTCCATGTCGTAATAGTTGCTACCAAAGCTGCAATGCCCTGCTCATGAGGTAAGGGCATGCCTAATCAGGAGAACTACTGTAGAGGAAGCTCTGCTCACTGGTATATAGGTGCTCAGAGGTAATAATAGATAAAATTAGTGCGTAACCTCGGCACTCTAAATCTCCCAGACTAAGTCAGTAACTCACAACGGATAGTAATGCAAAATCACTCTTTATTG
This sequence comes from Anomaloglossus baeobatrachus, assembly GCF_048569485.1. Taxonomy (NCBI): domain Eukaryota; kingdom Metazoa; phylum Chordata; class Amphibia; order Anura; family Aromobatidae; genus Anomaloglossus; species Anomaloglossus baeobatrachus. Next base: position 69,779,267 of record NC_134355.1, on the reverse strand, counting down.
GTCCGTATTAAGAAAAAAAAATTTTTCATAAGCATATATGTTGTTGTCCAAAACAAGTTACAAATGACGTTTCGGCCTGAGCCTTCGTCAGATTGGACTTATCTGCATGTAATCATGAAAAATGACAATAATCAGTATCACATAAGAGTGAGAGAACAATAACATAAACTCGAACAATGTAGAGGTACAATTGGGATGCAGCAAAAAAATTGCAACACAGCAAGAAATGAAACACATGATACAAATGTCATAATACAGTACAAGGACAATATAGTAATGACAAATATGGGGTCAGAGTAGGCTTAGACAGCTCTGGTACGAAAGAGATGTCAATCATAAAGTAACATGTGCAGTAGGTGTAGAGCTACACTATGCATGGCAGAGCTAATGGGTAGACCAACCATAGAAAAAGAACGGAGAAAAAGTGGAGAAAAAATGGAGAAAAAGTGGAGAAAAAGTAAAAGTGGAGAAAAAGTGGAGAAAAGGTGGAGAAAAAGTGGAGAAAAAGTGGAGAAAAAGTGGAGAAAAAATGTAGAAAAAGTGGAGAAAAAATGGAGAAAAAATGGAGAAAAAGTGGAGAAAAAGTGGAGAAAAAATGTAGAAAAAGTGGAGAAAAAATGGAGAAAAAGTGGAGAAAAAGTGGAGAAAAAGTGGAGAAAAAATGGAGAAAAAGTGGAGAAAAAGTGGAGAAAAAGTGGAGAAAAAATGTAGAAAAAGTGGAGAAAAAATGGAGAAAAAGTGGAGAAAAAGTGGAGAAAAAATGTAGAAAAAGTGGAGAAAAGTGGAGAAAAAGTGGAGAAAAAATGGAGAAAAAATGGAGAAAAAGTGGAGAAAAAATGTAGAAAAAGTGGAGAAAAAATGGAGAAAAAGTGGAGAAAAAGTGGAGAAAAAGTGGAGAAAAAATGGAGAAAAAGTGGAGAAAAAGTGGAGAAAAAGTAGAGAAGAAGTGGAGAAGTGGAGAAGAAGTGGAGAAGTGGAGAAGTGGAGAAGTGTTTGTTCATGCCAGATGGGAGATAAATAATTTTTTACCGGTGCTGTCATTTACTGTAACGTGATCATCGGTGTACGGTGTATACCTGTGATCACGTGAGCGGGGACCGGAAAAAACGTCCTGAATCATCATCTCCAGGGTCTCAGCTAGCCCTGAAACCCCGGAGATTTTCTGACGCTGGGGGGCGTTATTCACTTTTTTCTGCCTGCTGTTTATAAACGGCAGATCAGAATAAGGCTACATTAACACGACCGATCCATTTTTGTGGTCTGCAAAAAACAGTCCGTTTTTTTTCACGGGTGCATCCGTGTGGCATCCGTTTCCGTTCCGTAGACGGTCCGTATGTCATCTGTTTGTCATCCGTGTGCCTTCCGATTTTTTTGTGTTCTGCAAAAAAACTGAATGAGGGTAAATGCATAAATTTACCCAGGATCCATAGCTTCATCCTACATGAGGCGGTCACATGTTCACTCCAGTGCCATTTTCTACTGCTTTTCACAGCGTAGAGCGCTCTGGTGATTTTCTTGTGCTTGTGCACTTCATATCAGTCTTTTCTGTCATTATAATGGCAGAAAGACACATAATGTCCCACTCTCCTGCATTTTGTAATTTTGCACCCTTTGGTGCCTTTCATGTGGCACTAAGGGGTGCTTAGCTTTGTATTTAGCCAAAAAAATGAAAAAAAAAATGACGTAGGGTTCCCCCTATTTTTGTAGCCAGCTAGGGTAAAGCAGACGGCTGCAGCCTGCAGACCACAGCTGGCAACCTCACCTTGGCTGGTAATCCAAAACTGAGGGCACCCCACGCTGTTATTTTAAATTAAATAAATAATTAAAAAAAAAAACACGTAGGGGTCCCCCCAAAATTGGATCACCAGCCAAGGTAAAGCAGACAGCTGGGGTCTGATATTCTCAGACTAAGGAGGTCCATGGTTATTGGACTCTCCCCAGCCTAAAAATAGCAGGCCGCAGCTGCCCCAGAAGTGGCGCATCCATTAGATGCGCCAATGCTGGTGCTTCGCCCCAGCTCATCCCGCGCCCTGGTGCGGTGGCAAACGGGGTAATATATGGGGTTAATACCAGATGTGTAATGTCACCTGGCATCAAGCCCTGGGGTTGGTGAGGTCAGGCGTCTATCAGATACCCGACATCACCAACCCAGTCAGTAATAAAAAAAAATAGACGACAAACACATTTTTATTTGAAAAAACACTCCCCAAAACATTCCCTCTTTAACCAATTTATTAGAAAGAAAAACAAATCCAGGTCTGGTGTAATCCAAGGGGTTGCCATGACGATCCACACTGTCCCAGTCAATGAAGAGCAGGATGTTCCCCATTGGCTGGGAGAGCAGTGCAGTGACCTGAGCTAACATCAATGGGTCAGCCCAGGTCACTGCAGGGGATGACAAGTGCTGCTGTCAGCGAGGTACATTACCTACGCTGATCTCCAGCACACTGACAGCCCCTGTCACTGAGTTCAATGACCGGCGCCTTCACACCAAGTATCGCGAGAGGCCCGTGACGTCACCGCTAGTCAGTCTCGGGTCGGAAGCGAGAGAAGGTGATGTGACAAGCGGCGGCCATGGAGGACAGTGACAGCGCCGAGGTCGGGATGGCGGGACTTCATCACCGCAGGTAAGCCGAGCGGGACCATGTGTGTGTGTGTGTGTGTGTGTGTGTGTATGTGTACATGCTGCGGGCAGGAGGGGGCGGAGCGAGCTGAGCGGGGAAGTGTGGGCTTCCTGCACGTAACTAGGATAAACATCGGGTTACTAACCAAAGCGCTTTGGTTGGATACCCGATGTTTATCTTGGTTACCAGCTTCTGGCAGGCTGCCAGCGATGGCTCCTGCACACTGTAGCTGTAAAAAGCCCTGCTTTTTGCTGCTAGAACCGTTCTCAAACGTATCTAGAACTATCGAGCTTTTGCAAAAAGCTCGAGTTCTAGTTCGATCTCGAACAGCCCCCAAAATCACTCGAGCCTCGAACTGGAGAACCTCGAACAGCGCTCAACTCTAGTCTTTAGTTTTTCCACGTGCACACGTTGAATATTTGGTGACTTTCTTACCTCAGTATTTGTAGCCAAAAACATGAGTGGAACAATCAGAGGGAAAAGTATAATAGAAACTGTTGTATTTGTATTGTACCACTGTTGTATTTTTCACTCACTCTTGGTTTTGACTTACACATACTAAGGTAAAAAGAACTTACCAAATACTCAGTGTGTGCATGTGGCCTTACAGATACTGAGGTAAAAAAACCTCCCCAAATACTCAACGTGTGCACGTGGCTCTATAGTTTTTGCACTTATTTTAAAGTTATCTTTCTTTAATAGTTTTTCATTGTTCCTCAAATTTTTGCTTATCCAGACGTTTTAGACAGATTCATGTTATGTGACTTTTACACAAACGTCGCATTTTCTTTTGTACATCTCACTCCGGTCCTCCTCTAGAGTAAGGTTTCTGTCAGAGGTTTTAATTTGGGTAATTTTTAGGCAAACTGTCGACTTTTTAAATGATTGTTTGACTTTTTGTGCCAATATCGAATAAAAAATGAAAACAAACAGCCATTTTTATTTAGAAACAAATTTATGAACCATGTGCTCCGTATTGAAAATGTTGCCACAGAATAGTACAGTTAGCGGATACCACAAGAGAAAAAAGAAAAAAGTTACCAATAAATCCTAAGTGATGAATTGGAGCCCGAATTTTTAACGAAACCTTAGTAATCAGAATAGGCGATGACAATGGGAGATGCGGGACATAAATGCACGATAGCATCGTGGTTTGAATGTGTGCAGCCAGACCAAGAGTTAAGCCCGCTTTACATGTTGCAATGTATCTTACAATGTGTCGGCGGGGTCACGTCTTAAGTGACGCACATCCGGCATCGTAAGTACATCGCAGTGTGTGACACCCCGGGAACGATGAACAGATCTTACCAGCGTCCTGCGGCTCCCGGCCCACAATGCGGAAGGAAGGAGGTGGGCAGGATGTTTACGTCCCGCTTAGCTCCGCCCCTCCACTTCTATTGGCCGGCTGCCGCGTGACGTCGATGTTACACCGAACGTCCCTCCCACTCCAGGAAGTGGACGTTCGACACCCACATCGAGGTCGTATGGACGGGTAAGTATGTGTGACGGGGGTTAATCGTTTGCGCGGCACGTTCAAAAAATTGAACGTGCCACACACATACGATGGGGGCGTTGCAAATCGCATACGCTATCGTATGCGAAATTGCGTGTAAAGCAGGCTTTAGACACAGCTAGACACAGCAAATAGCAGCTGTGTTACACAGCCAGCACCAGTTTGTAACATCAGCAAGTGGAGTTAGCTCCAATCGTTGCGGTTTAACGATTTAGACATTATCATCAATTGTCAATGGGTCACCATGACTATCATCTTGGTGCAGGCTGGACTTCATAGGAGACCATCATTTACCTATAAATTGCAACATAGCAGCATTGAAATATCTATAAAAAGAGCAATCAAAAGGTTACAGATTCAAGTCCCCTGAGGGGACTGCAAAATAAAGTTGAATTTTTAAAAAAAAAATATTAGAAATAAAATATTATAAAAAAAATTTAATCACTCCTCGTTTAAACTCCCCTTCCCGAAAACATTTGATAGCGCCAAGTATATATATATATATGTATACACGGTATATATATATATATATATATATATATATATATATAATATACAAAGCTGAATGTGTATGTATGTATGTATGTAATGTATGTATGATTGTGTGTATGTATGTATGTATGTATGTATGTGTGTGTATGTATGTATGTATGTCCGGGATTGGCATCTGCACCGTTGCAGCTGCAGCCACACAATTTTGCACACTCACACTCTCACCCCGAGAGCATCATAGGCTATGTTGTGAGGCGAAATTTTAACCCTGCGCGTTCCAATTTACCAATCAATTTTGCCCCTATCTACATAATGGGAAAACGTAAAAGTGAAACGAAAAGTGTATCCGCACCGTCGCATTTACAATCACGAAATTTTGCACAGATACCTCATGTGACCCAGGGAACGTCGTAGACTATGTTTTGACAGGAAAATGTAACCCCGCGCTTTACAATTACTCTTCAAAAAACATGGCTCCATTAAAGTAAATGGAGCCTGGAACTACAGGTTATTAAGAGGAGCTGTGATTGGTTGCTATAGGAACAAAAGACATTCATAGTATAAGAAGCTTATATGTCAGGTAATACGATGTCGGTGGGGAGACGGATAGAGAGAGACAGACAGAGAGACAGACCAGGAAAAAGACAGAGAGATATTGACAGACGGGGAAAGAGACAGACAGACAGACTGTGAAAGAGACAGACTGTGAAAGAGACAGACCCGGAAAGAGACAGACCCGTAAAGAGACAGACCCGTAAAGAGACAGACCCGGAAAGAGACAGACCCGGAAAGAGACAGACCCAGACGGGGAAAGAGACAGACCCGGAAAGAGACAGACCCAGACGGGGAAAGAGACAGACGGGGAAAGAGACAGACAGACATGCAGACAGGGACAGAGACAGGCAGACAGGGAAGGAGGAGACAACCAGAGAGACAGACAAAGATAGATGGGGAAAGACACAGACCTTGATAGAGACAGACGGGGAAAGAGACAGGCAGACAGGGAAAGAGACAGACAGGAAAAGACAGACAAAGAGACGGGGAGACAGACGGAGAAAGAGACAGACCTGGGAAAGAGACAGACGGGGAAAGAGACAGACCTGGAAAGAAACAGACCTGGAAAGAGACAGACCTGGAAAGAGACAGACGGGGAAAGAGACAGACAGAGACAGGCAGACGGGGAAAGAGACAGACCTGGAAAGAGACAGACCTGGAAAGAGACAGATCTGGAAAGAGACAGATCTGGAAAGAGACAGATCTGGAAAGAGACAGACCTGGAAAGAGACAGACCTGGAAAGAAACAGACCTGGAAAGAAACAGACCTGGAAAGAAACAGACCTGGAAAGAGACAGACGGGGAAAAAGACAGTCGGAGCACATTACTTGGCCAATTTAGTTAAATCTGTGTGGAATATCTGTGGTGTTGAAATATATGTTGTGAAATGCTTCTATTAGCTTAGTTTTTGCCTTTTAATAATTACATTTCTATCTATTTGTTTTGTGGTTTTTATGTGCAGAATACATTTTTGTTAATACATCCTATTTTGTTAACAACAGTTATTAACCCGGGCGAAGCCGGGTAGTACAGCTATATAGTCTAGTCAGGTCATCCCAGGTAGTCTGGTCTTGACAGTGAAGGAGTGAGGTCGAGTTCAAGGGCAGACCTGTGACCAGGCCTGCCAATAGTCTACTCAGGTGTCTGGGTTGGAGCCCAGTCACCTCTGGCAAGGAGGCAGACGGTGGTGGCCGCCTGCAGGAGCTGGGATTACAGCCGGTGGAACCGTAGGGACCGGGGTCGGGCGGTGGCCTGCTGGTACTGAACCGGGGAACCGATTGGAAACCGGAGCACCAGGAGGGGTACTCAGACCCAGTACAAAGCCCCGAACCGACAGGGCCGAGTCAAATCAACTGATTGAGGTCAGGACTTAAGGACCTTTCCCACACAACACCTGTTAGAAGACAACAGCCCAACCATACAGGGTAAAGCCACCGCCAAGGCATAGTGACCCAAAGGGCCAGCGTCTGGGGGCAAACAGGGCTCTTCCGACATCCAGCAAGCCGGGGAGTGGACTACCGTTGCTTAGGCATAGGAGTCAAAACATTCACACAAAGAGGTGCAGGAGAAAGGCGGAAACCACCAACCTGTTCAGGGAGAAGCTGCAGCCGGCTGCGGGCCCCATTCTTCATCCCGTTTGGTTTACCAGAGACTCCAGTGTATTGTGTCATAGTGAGTACACCAGTGCCTTCGAGCCACGCAATGCGCCATAATCCAGTCCGCGCCTGCCCCATGCCTCAGCTCCTCCCTCGTGCCCCCGGGACCATCACTCCCCTACCCACGGAGGGGTCAACACCAAGCTGCGCAACACCGTCCCTGGGAGGCCTAGTTGATGGCAGCGGTGGTGTCCATCTACTCACCACAACCCGTGGGTGGCATCACGAACTTACATTCCTCCCAAACCACCTTGGCCCCGGCCGTGGAGCTCCCCACCGAAGTCCCTGCGTGTAGCGCCTACCCCCTTGCAGAGCGACGTGACCCCCGGGTCCATGAGGAGCTCGAGCCACCCACCGTACGAGCACGGATCCGAGCGGCTCGGCGGTCGCAGCCGAGCCCGCGGGGTGGTACATATACACACACACACATACAACCTGTATAGATATATATATATATATAAATATATATAATATATATATAATATATAAAGCTGAATGTGTGTGTGTGTGTGTGTATGTGTGTGTGTGTATGTGTGTATGTCCGGGATTGGCATCCGCATCGTCGCAGCTACAGCCACAAAATTTTGCACACTCACACTTCTGGACCCCGAGAGCGTCATAGGCTATGTTTTGAGGGGAAATTTTAACCCCACTCTTTACAGTTATTCACCAAAAAACCTGCCTCCATTAAAGCGAATGGAGCTGGGAGCCACAGTGCAGCCAGAACTTCAGAAGAATGCGCAGCCACGCCCTTATATGGAATGTTGGCGTGTCACAATGCAGCCAGGGAAAGAGGCAGACACAGACAGGGAAAGAGGCAGACACAGACAGGGTAAGAAACAGACATAGACAGGGTAAGAGACAGACAAAGAGACAGACTGACAAGGAAAGAGACAAACAGGGAAAGAGAGGGAAAAAGACAGACAGGGAAAGTGACAGACAGGGAAAGTGACAGACAGGGAAAGTTTCGAGGGGAAATTTTAACTCCGCTCTTTACAGTTATTCGCAAAAAAACCTGCCTCCATTAAAGCAAATGGAGCTGGGAGCCACAGTGCAGTCAGAAGAATGCGCAGCCACGCCCTTATATGGAATGTTGGCGTGTCACAATGCAGCCAGGGAAAGAGACAGACACAGACAGGGTAAGAAACAGACATAAACAGGGTAAGAGACAGACACAAAAAGACAGATACAGACAAAGAGACAGACTGACAGGGAAAGAGACAGACAGGGAAAGAGAGGAAAAGAGACAGACAGGGAAAGAGACAGGGAGTGACAGACAGGGAAAGTGACAGACAGGTAAAGAGATAGATAGACAGACAGGGAAAGAGATTGAGACAGACAGGGAAAGAGACAGACAGGGAAAGAGACAGACAAAGAGATAGAGACAGAGAGAGACAGGGAGATATATACAGAGGGGGAGACAGACAGAGAATGGGAGAGAAACAGAGAGACAGTTACTATCCCGGGCAGCGCCGGGTGCTATGTTGTGTTGTGTGTTGTGTTTACCAATCAATTTTGCCCCTATCTACATAATGGGGAAAAAGTGAAACGAAAAGTGTTGGGGACAAATTGACAGCTGCCAGATGTGAACAAGGGGGACATAAAGAATAAGAGCGATGGCGCCAAAGAGTATATACTGTACAGCTGCTAAGGTGGGGCCCCGACATGGGATACTCACCACACTCGGGGATATGAACACACACAAAATGCACCATACACTACCACGTGCTTGAACACATATACCACCCTCAGTACACATCTCACCGTACATACACCAACCTCGCCACATAATCGCCCTAAACACACACAAGTCTGGTATTATCCTTCAAAAATAAAAATCTGATTAATAAGCAGCCAAACTACAAGAACAACAAATGTACCACATAGGAAATACGGCAGCTGTCAGTCACATGACCTGTCTATTATGTGTATGTGTGAGCTAATATATACTCTCAGGGGGGAGGGCTTTCTGTTGCCTGGAGATTTATCAGGCTGCCAATAGCAACCAATCACAGCTTAGCTTTTATTTTGCTACAGTTAATTAATCTGAGCTCTCATTGCTTAATATAGGCAACAAAGGACATTCTCAGTATGTGTGAGCTCATAGGATGTTAAATCTGTGTGGAATATCTGTGGTGTTGAAATATATGTTGTGAAATGCTTCTATTAGCTTAGTTTTTGCCTTTTAATAATGACATTTCTATCTATTTGTTTTGTGGTTTTTGTGTGCAGAATAAATTTTTGTTAATACATTCTATTTTGTTAACAGCAGTTAATAACCCGGGCGAAGCCGGGTAGTACAGCTAGTATATATATATATATATATATATATATATATATATATGTATATATATATATATATATATATATATATATATATATATATATATATATATATATATACATACAGTTAGGTCCAGAAATATTTGGACAGTGACACAATTTTCGCGAGTTGGGCTCTGCATGCCACCACATTGGATTTGAAATGAAACCTGTACAACAGAATTCAAGTGCAGATTGTAACGTTTAATTTGAAGGTTTGAACAAAAATATCAGATAGAAATTGTAGGAATTGTACACATTTCTTTACAAACACTCCACATTTTAGGAGGTCAAAAGTAATTGGACAAAAAAAACCAAACCCAAACAAAATATTTTTATTTTCAATATTTTGTTGCGAATCCTTTGGAGGCAATCACTGCCTTAAGTCTGGAACCCATGGACATCACCAAACGCTGGGTTTCCTCCTTCTTAATGCTTTGCCAGGCCTTTACAGCCGCAGCCTTCAGGTCTTGCTTGTTTGTGGGTCTTTCCGTCTTAAGTCTGGATTTGAGCAAGTGAAATGCATGCTCAATTGGGTTAAGATCTGGTGATTGACTTGGCCATTGCAGAATGTTCCACTTTTTTGCACTCATGAACTCCTGGGTAGCTTTGGCTGTATGCTTGGGGTCATTGTCCATCTGTACTATGAAGCGCCGTCCGATCAACTTTGCGGCATTTGGCTGAATCAGGGCTGAAAGTATATCCCGGTACACTTCAGAATTCATCCGGCTACTCTTGTCTGCTGTTATGTCATCAATAAACACAAGTGACCCAGTGCCATTGAAAGCCATGCATGCCCATGCCATCACGTTGCCTCCACCATGTTTTACAGAGGATGTGGTGTGCCTTGGATCATGTGCCGTTCCCTTTCTTCTCCAAACTTTTTTCTTCCCATCATTCTGGTACAGGTTGATCTTTGTCTCATCTGTCCATAGAATACTTTTCTAGAACTGAGCTGGCTTCATGAGGTGTTTTTCAGCAAATTTAACTCTGGCCTGTCTATTTTTGGAATTGATGAATGGTTTGCATCTAGATGTGAACCCTTTGTATTTACTTTCATGGAGTCTTCTCTTTACTGTTGACTTAGAGACAGATACACCTACTTCACTGAGAGTGTTCTGGACTTCAGTTGATGTTGTGAACAGGTTCTTCTTCACCAAAGAAAGTATGCAGCGATCATCCACCACTGTTGTCATCCGTGGACGCCCAGGCCTTTTTGAGTTCCCAAGCTCACCAGTCAATTCCTTTTTTCTCAGAATGTACCCGACTGTTGATTTTGCTACTCCAAGCATGTCTGCTATCTCTCTGATGGATTTTTTCTTTTTTTTCAGCCTCAGGATGTTCTGCTTCACCTTAATTGTGAATTCCTTAGACCGCATGTTGTCTGGTCACAGCAACAGCTTCCAAATGCAAAACCACACACCTGTAATCAACCCCGGACCTTTTAACTACTTCATTGATTACAGGTTAACGAGGGAGATGCCTTCAGAGTTAATTGCAGCCCTTAGAGTCCCTTGTCCAATTACTTTTGGTCCCTTGAAAAAGAGGAAGCTATGCATTATAGAGCTATGATTCCTAAACCCTTTCTCCGATTTGGATGGGAAAACTCTCATATTGCAGCAGGGAGTGTGCACTTTCAGCCCATATTATGTATATAATTGTATTTCTGAACATGTTTTTGTAAACAGCTAAAATAACAGAACTTGTGTCACTGTCCAAATATTTCTGGCCCTGACTGTATATATATATATATATATATATATATATATATATATATATAATATATAAAGCTGTATGTGTGTGTGTATGTGTGTATGTCCGGGATTGGCATTTGCACCGTCGCAGCTACAGCCACAAACTTTTGCACACTCACACTTCTGGACCCCGAGAGTGTCATAGGCTATGTTTTGAGGGGAAATTTTAACCCCGCTCTTTACAGTTATTCGCCAAAAAAACTGCCTCCATTAAAGCGAATGGAGCTGAAAGCCACAGTGCAGCCAGAACTTAAGAAGAATGCGCAGCCACGCCCTTAAATGGAATGTTGACGTGTCACAATGCAGCCAGGGAAAGAGACAGACACAGACAGGGAAAGAGGCAGACACAGACAGGGTAAGAAACAGACATAGACAGGGTAAGAGACAGACCCAAAGAGACAGACACAGGGAAACAGACAGACAGGGAAAGAGAGGGAAAGAGAGAGACAGGGAAAGAGAGGGAAAGAGACAGACAGGGAAAGAGACAGACACAAATAGATAGACAAACAGGGAAAGAGACAGACAGACAAAGAGATAAAGAGAGAGACAGAGAGATAGACATTATAATTACATTTATATCTATTTGTTTTGTGGTTTTTGTGTGCAGAATACATTTTTGTTAATACATTCTACTTTGTTAACAGCAGTTATTAACCCGGGCGAAGCCGCTTAGTACAGCTAATTATATATATATATATATATATATATATATATATATATATATATATATATATTTTATATATATATATATATATATATATATATATGCAAAAAGGAGGGGGGCCAGCACTGCTTATGAGTGGCATGCAACAATGAGAAGGTAAAAAGTGTAATATTTACAAATTCATTCCTACTGTGACAATTCAATGAGATTTTTGGCAAATAATTGATCAATGATTTGAGCCCCCCTGCCCCGTCACGGCAAATCTCTATAAGGGGGGTCCCTACACTATATTTATAATTTATATACGTACCATAAGGTCTCGTGTAATGCGCAGGACCGTATAAGAACATCACCTACCTGAGAAGTGTCAGAACCGCTCCCATGCTGCAAGGGCTGACAACTGCGAGTAAAAGGGCAGTCCAGGTGCCAGTGTGTGTGGCAAAACCACACACACCAGCACAATGTCAGAACTGGCCCCCACAGTGCCAGTGCCAGTGTATATATATATATTTAGAAATGTAAAATATATTAATATAATTAACCCATTATGGATGACACGAAGAGATTAAAAAATCAAAACTATAGAACTTTTGTTTTTTAGTTACCACCCCTCTCAAAAAATGCAATAAAGAGCTATCAAACGGTCGTATTTACCCCCAAATAGAATAAAAATGCCCATTTGCAACACAGAATAACAGCTCCATCGGCGGAAAGATAAAAAAGTTTGGTATGTTGGAAAATGGAGACAACTTTTTTTTTTAAAGGTCTGAATTTTGTTTAACCCCTAAGATAATAAAACAATTATACAAGTTTGGCATCACCAGATACATACTGACATGAAGGATCATATTCCCTGGGAATTTTTAATGCGAAACACTAAAAATAAATAGATAATTAATTCAAAAGTCATCCGGGAGAAAAGGAGTTGATTTTCAATTTGATGCAACAATCCTTGCACTTTAACCGGCTCAGAACAATTGCCCTGGTGTGGTGACATTAGGAGTAATATAAGGGGTTAATGACAGCTCACAGCTGCCACCAAGGACTAGATTAGTAATGAGAGGCATCTTTGAGACCCTCATTACTAAGCTGTAAGTGAAAAGAAATAAATACAAACACTGAAAAATCCTTTATTTGAAATAAAATACAAAAAAAACACACCCTCTTTCATCCCTTTATTAACTTCCAAAACACCCAGGTCTGACGTAATCCACACAAAGTCCCACGATGATACAGACTCTGCTACATACTGAAGTTGCAGAGACTGACTGAGCTGCAGCCGAGGCCGGTGATGTCACTCAGTTTATCTGCAGTCACAGCTGGAGGTTCCCACGGTACCCCACCTGTGACTGCAGGTAAACTGACCTCAGGTGACCTCATTGAACTCAGTGATCTCACCTCAGGTGAACTGAGTTCACAGACCTGCCTCTCCTGGCAGAAAATTACGTTTTTTTTTGCCAAGAGATGCAAATTTGGTGCTGAAATTTATACACCATAGTCCTGCACCAAATCTGCATCTTCAAGCAAAAAAACACATCAAAACACGAAGCGGTTTTTGCAATTTTTGATTTGGAAAATTTTGCAATTTTTGATTTGGAAAACGGAGACAATTTTTTTGTTTTTTAAAGGTCTGATTATTTTTTAACCCCCTAAAATAATAAAACAAGTTTAACAAGTATAACAAGTTTGGCATCACTGGATACTTACTGACCTGAAAGATCATATTTCCGGGGAATTTTTAATGCGAAACACTAAAAATAAATATATAAATTGATTATAAAAAAGTCAGCTGGAAGAAAAGGAGTTAATTTTAAGTGACAAGATAATTTGTTACTTTTAGCTCATAATTACAGTATATGCTAGATAGTTGATACTGTGACTGATATTGCAAAACTAATGGACTTTGTTTTCTCATAAAAATTCTCTTCATGTGACTGCCAAACAAATTGTTATTGTACCTTACACTAACTATCATGGGCAGAGCTGAGTAATGTATGTCACTCTGGCCTATGAGTGCCAAAGGGTGTGCTGCCAGGAGTATTTTTGGACTGAGCAACTTTAATCCAATGTATAATTAATGTTGAAGGCGAAACTACTGAATCATTAGGTATGGACAAAAAAAAAACACAAAGAACTAGGACAGAGGTGCAGGTTGACGCTCCAGAGCCAAAATGCCAAAATCTGTGATATGCCACATACTAGTGTCGTGGGGGTAGTTTCACGACTGTCGCCTCTGCCCCCTCTAAAACGAATAAAACTTTATATTGGATACAATACAATACCCACTTCGGGGCTTTGATTACTTTGTGCCCTGTGCGGTATTCTCTATGAAAGTGTATCTTATTGTGCCCGAATAACGACACCTAGCTCCATTGGATTGAGCACTAAGTACAAGACAGAGGGTGCTAGTATATCTTGAGGAGCGTTGGGATCCTCAGCTCAAAATGCCCCAAACAACAATATCTGTAAGGAGTTTGTAAGTTCTTTCAGTGTTTGCGGCTATTTCCTCATGGTTTCTTCCTACATTCCAGAGACATACAGATAGGGAATTTAGACTGTGAGCCCAAATAGCTACAGTGATGATGAAATCCATAATGCCTTTTGGAATTAATGGCGAGTTTAATAAATTTAATAAGTGCAAGACCGGGGCTGCTAGTACCAGGTGCTCAACCTTTCTACTCTAGAGGTACCCCCTTAGCAGAGACAACAGATTTCCCCAAGGGACTGGAAAGGTCATATGCTCCCCACCTCCGGTTGGCTATGTTAACACTTTCTTATTGCCTGATGTTTTCTATTTCCCATGCGTAAACCCTGTTTTAGTATAACATTATGATTAGAGGTGTCCATTTTAATTTGTCAAGCCTTAGTCGGACGTCAAGTTCCATCCTCCATGGCAGCCAATCTTCACTTCTGCGCTCGGCATCCTTGGCTTGTCATCCTGGGTAACTCTGGCACTTCCTAGTCCAAAAGAATAATGTTATGGTATTGCATAAGGGCTAGTGATTAGGAATAAAGCAACACCATAATATTGTGGAGCTCAGAAAGTTCCAGAGTGTTTGAAAATACCGGGCAAAGGAGGCCAGACGCAGATGTGAAGACCAGCTCTTAAGGCCACGTCTCACTAAGCGACATCGCTAGCGACATCGCTGCTGAGTCACGGTTTATGTGATGCAACAGTGATCTTACTAGCGATGTCTCTGTTTGTGACATCCAGCAATGACCTGGACCCTGCTGTGAGGTCGCCGGTCGTTGCTGAATGTCCTGGACCATTTTTTGGTCGTTGCTCTCCTGCTGTGAAGAACACATCGCTGTGTTTGACAGCGAGAGAGCAACGATCTGAATGTGCAGGGAGCAGGGAGCCGGCTTCTGTGGACGTTGGTAACCAAGGTACACATCGGGTAACCAAGCAAAGCGCTTTGCTTGGTTACCCGATATTTACCTTGCTAACCAGCGTCTGCAGCTTCTAGAAGCCGGTTCCCTGCTCCCTGCACATGTAGCCAAGGTATACATCGGGTAACTATAAGCAAAGCGCTTTGCTTAGTAACCCAATGTGTACTATGGTTACCAATCACAGCGTCGTTACACGGGTCGCTGGTGGCTGGTGGCTGATCTCTGATCGCTGTGGAGATCTGCCTGATTGACAGCTCACCAGCGACCATGTAGCGACGCTCCAGCGATCCCTGCCAGGTCAGACCTCTGGTGGGATCGCTGGAGCGTCGCTAAGTGTGACGGAACCTTTACAGAGGACAGAACAGAATGATTCACCAAGGATCAAAAACGGAATTTCTCATCTCTAATCATCGATGTTCTACCACAGTACATGTCCAATCTTCTCATTCTATACTATAGATCGCTTAGGTTGCCAGTGCCCAACTTAGCTCAAAGGATACTACTCATAATAATCAATTCTTCCACAACATCATGGAATATAAAGCAGCATGTGATGTTTTTGATTATGGGTTTTCATTTCTTCTAATTCCACAAAATGGGTGTATACAATGAACCATTGAAGGCGATATTAATTATCTATTGTGCTTTCACACAACAGGGAACCAGAAGTTGACATTGTATTCAAAAGGATTGGTCGGTGAAGCCATAGAAGCCTCCACCATTGATGGAGCTGCTTACAAAATCAACAGTCAATATTGACTTTGATATCAGTCTGAATAGCTCACAATTACCGGCGCTGTTAGAGCTTTGTATCCGCGTCTACTACACAATAAGAAGCAATAGGGAAGCCATGGACTTGTGTAATATAAACAACTCTTTGGAAAAAAAACATTGTGTGGCTGAAATTTAGCATCATGTCCAATAACCAAAAGCTACAAAAGAACTGCACCTGATCACTTGTGGGTATCTGTTGGTAACCTAACATTATCAGCAGCTATACGTATTGTACCACCATAGTGTACATATACAGCTCCGTAGAAACTGTTTTTAGTGTGAACAGTATATGCATGTCCTCCAAACAATGTTAATGACTTTACTATGACATTGCCGTCACAAAGTATATATTCCAACTCCATATTGCCATGGTTTGATTCAAACCCTTGGCCCAAATACAAACCAGTAACTCATCGCACCCAACATTTGCATAAACAAATAGATTTATGCCAGTACAGTCTTATGTTTCTTGCCTTTAAGGCATAGTTGCAAACAATCCATTAAAACAGTGCCCGCAGTTGGCAGGTTTCTGGCACCACAAAAGCCTCTTAGAACATCCTGGAAAGCAGCTCTCCATTAATACTTTTTCAGGACAGCACATTGCTGCTCAACACTTCGTGGAATTTCCTTTTGCAGCCCCCTACCTCCAACCCAGAGACTCAAGTTGTCAAATAGCTTAATTTAAGGGAGGTTGTTAGTAGTGATGGGTGGACCTGGACTGTAAAAGTCCGGATCCGCACAGTTTCAAAAGTATCCAGGTACCAGACCCGGGCCCAGAGTTCTTAGTAAACTCCGGCTAATGATTCAGATCCGGCAACTCAGGAAATAAAAAAAATAAATAATGCAAGTGCCCTATACTTACAGAGTCTCCAGTGCGGCTGTAACTACTTCTGAGTTGCTCATGTGTCGCCCACCCACAGCGTCAGTCCCAGGGACACCGCTCCACCTTCTGGGACGCCACGGGGGATTCACTTTGATCACCGCTGGCAACAGGTATGTCAGGTCGTTTACTTCTGAGTCGTGAAGCCACTCTCGTTATGCGGTCAGGGTTATGGGTGACCGCCACTGCAGTTTTAACGAGCATCTGGGGCTGATGGAATCTGCAGTCTGGTGGTGTGGCCTCCCGAGAGTGAGGCTGGCCCCAGGGGCTCGGGTGTATGTGTGTGGAACAACAGGTCGCAGAATAACTCAGTCTCAGTCCAAAGTGTCTTTCAACTCGTTTACTCACGTTCTGCTGGTAGTGTGAGGTAACCCAGGCAATGCTGAGATACACCAAGTGAGAACAAGGTATTCTTCAGGCTGGTATAGGGTTAGCTGCTGACTTGCCTTCCTAGCAATTCTTGTTTCGGACAACCCCTGACTTAAAGTACTGTGGGATTCATCCAGGGAAGTCGCAACTGCCTTTTCTCCCCTTTCTGGCCCATTTGCTGACAGCGTGGACCAAGGAAGATGACTCCAGGCTCGATCCTCCTTATGGGCCCCCTCATTGCTGCTGATGCTCGGACTCTGTGTTGGTTGGTGTGGGACTTGTTGTCCACCCCACCGGCAGGTTTAGCAGACCACTAAATGGATGTCTGGCCCTAGAGACCTGTTCCCCGTGCATGCCTAGCCCTCCAGAAGTCTCCGTACACGACCAGCTGATTTCCTAAGTGTCTTCCTGACCAACTGGCTTCCTCGGCGTCTTTCTGTCCAACTTCTGGTGACCGTTCTCCCCCAACAGCCACTACACTTGCAGGGTCTGACTAGCGTGTCTGCGTGCCCGCTCTCCGCTTCAGACTTGGCTCAACTCCTGCTCCTCTTCCTTCTCTGATTGCCACTGCACTTCTAGCTTCCTGCCTCCCTACCGCACCACTAGCTGATATGTGGAGGCCACGCCCCCTACTGGATCTGCCCAGGGGTCCCCTCTAAGGTGTGTGTGAGAGAGACCTGGTTGCTATGTGTCTGTGCGTACACACCCTACTCAGCCTTTAGGATTACCTGTTTGCACTCACCCAGCATGAATGCAGTACTCAGTGGTGCCTGATCAGGTCAGGGGCGCCACACTCACTCGTCTCTCAGGGCCACTTATTAGCCTCATACATATTCATTGATCCCCGCCCACCGATCCTCGTGTCTATGATTGGTTGCAGTCAGATGCGCCCCCAGCCTGTGTGCCAGCATCTGGCTGCAAGCAATCACAGAGCCTGTCTGCATGTCACTATCGTGGTATAAAAATAAATTAAGTAATTGTCATATGGGTCCACCCATATTATGATACCCATCACAGATAAAGCATAAGGATATAGGCTGCAGCCTTCAGCTATGTGCTTATCTTGGCTGTATATCAAAATAAGAGGAACCCCATGAGACTTTTATTTTTATAAAATATTTTTTTTAAAAAAACAGCGTGCAGTCCCAGCTCCCCAAATTTTGAT
Organism: Anomaloglossus baeobatrachus; assembly: GCF_048569485.1. Taxonomy (NCBI): domain Eukaryota; kingdom Metazoa; phylum Chordata; class Amphibia; order Anura; family Aromobatidae; genus Anomaloglossus; species Anomaloglossus baeobatrachus. Next base: position 69,761,110 of record NC_134355.1, on the reverse strand, counting down.
ACCCAGCCATGATAAAGCCCGACAGCTGAGGGCTGGTCTTCTCAGGCTGGGAAGACCCATGCATATTGGGCCCCCCAGTCTAAAAATAGCAGCCTGCAGCCGCTCAGGATTGTTGCATACATTAGATGTGACAATTCTGGAACTTTACCTGGTTCTTCCTGATTGCCCTGGTATGGTGGCAATTGGGGTAATAAGGGGTTATAACAGCCCACAGCTTACACTAAGCCCTAGATTAGTAATGGAAGATATCTATGAGAACCCCCATTACTAATCAGTAAGTGAAAAGAAATAAACACAAACACCGAAAAAATCCTTGAGTCAAATCTGATTGAGAGGAGTAGCTGTGGATCCGGTTTGCAAACTTGACTTTTTATTTTTTCTGGACAGCTTATCAAAAAATCCTAGACAGACAATATTTTTTACAAATACATTGCAAAACTATAAGAAATCATTATGATAAGAGATCTGTGTCTAGAATTCATAACATGATATAAAAACAATCACTACATTCGCTGTAAACTATAAAATAATGATAAAGTAAAAATAATCTTAAGTTTCCTCAGCTAAAAAAAAAATCCCAATGGCTTCAAATTTTTTTATGGATAGGGCAAAAATGTACCTATTTTTAAGGACTGTCGACGGTTGACAACAGAGTGTGAATGTTGAATGAGAAAATAAGTCATTTTGGGGTGTATTAGAGGAGACATGAACATTTTGGGGAAACGGCTCAGGTGAGGACATTCACATCGGTATCTCATTTAGGTTTTTAACATATATAGACGAGTCAAGAGTTGAAATGAGGCCTGTAAGGCCCTGTGCCCCCGGGAGCTTGCTATGCGGATTTTGCCGCGAAAAACCTGCAGATTTATCTGGATTTTCCAGATAAATCTGCAGGTTTCAGCATGTACAGACACACCCCATGTTATCCTATGGGACATGGGGAGTGCTGTGTCCACGTTGCGGAATGTGTGGTTGCGGAATATACTGCGGATATCCCGCAGCCGCATATAACTGCATGTCAATTATTCCTGCGGCATTACTTGCGGAAATCCCCTGCTTTGGCCCATACTTACCTGCCTTGATAGCAGACACCCGGTCATTTTCCCTCGCTGCACAGGAGCAGTAAGGAGGAGGTGGGCGGGGCCTGCACGAGCTCCGGTCATGTGACAGCCGGAGTTAGTTCAGGCCTGCCCACCTTCTCCTTCACAGTGTAAACAAGGCCGGTGACAGAGTGAAGTGCTGCGTGACGGAGGTATGAACGCCCGCCCCGATCACTCAGCACTTGTTCTGCATTGAGGATGCAGTGCCGAAGCCATGGTACTGTATCCTCAATGCAGAATGCCCGCACCATATCCGTAGGACATTCCGCAAATAAACCGCAGCATGGAAACAGACAAAGTTGTGCTGTGGTTTTCTGGGAGCTCCTGCGGAATGTCCTGCGGATATAACTGCAGGACACTTTTCCCCGTGGGCACATAGCCAAAGGCCCTGTGCCCATGAGAAAATGTACCTGCGGAATTTTCTGCAGGTATTTCCGCAGGGTCATGCAGCAGGTCCCCGGAATCCGTAGCTATCAGTTATTGCGGATTTCATGCAGAATTTCTGCGGAAAACCTATGGAAAATGTGCGGAATTCGTGCATTTGTATTGCGGATTTCCCCCCTGTATCTCCATAGTTGAAAGGCAGGCAACCCGCAGGAATAATTGACATGCAGTTCTTTGCGGCAGCGGAAAATCCGCAGCATTTTCCGCAGTTGCAAAATCAGCAGCATAGAAACAGCACACCCCAAATCACATAGGATAACATGAGGAGTGTCTGTACTTAAGCAAACCTGCGGATTTATCTGGAAAATATAAAATACGCAGGTATTTTCTCCCGTGGGCACAGGGCCTAAAAGGGAAGAGGGGACAGTCTGTTAGGCCCCTTTCACACGTCAGTGATTCTGGTACGTTTGTGCTTTTTTTTTTTAAACGTACCAGAATCACTGACATACGCGGACCCATTATAATGAAAGGGTCTGCTCACACATCAGTGATTTTTCACTGAACGTGTCTCCGTGCGGCATACCCGCGTGTCCGTGATTGCTGCACGAAGACATGTCCATTTTTTTCTGGCATCACGGATGTCCCACGGACCACACTATGGTGTGATCCGTGAAACACGTGCCAGAAAAAAACGTGCTTCTAAAATAAAAAGCATTTTTACTCACCCGGCTCCAGCGACGCTCTCTGCAGCTTGTGCTGCCTGCTGCTTCTGAGCCGGCTCATTACTGTCGCGCATATTCATGATGCACGACACAGCCGACCCGGAAGCAACTACTGCGGGGGTCAGCGCCGGCCGGATGCTGCACCGCGGGAGCGTTCAGCACCATGAAGAGCGGGAGCGGGCAGAGGTGAGTTGATTTCTAAGTGCAATCACGGGCCACGGAGAACGGAGCCCGGATTGAATTTAGACAACCCACATGTGCCGTGAATCACGGCACACGGAGGGACATGGGCGTGTTTTACACGTCAGTGAAAAACGTCTGTGTTTTTCACTGACGTGTGAAACGGGCCTAAAAGCGATGTGGCCTGTTCCAAAAATGTTCACTACATAATGTGTGTTGGAATGACGGCATGACTAAAGACGAATTCAAAAAGTCATGCTTTATAGGTGTACATTGTTAAAAAAGAAAAAATTGCTAGTATGCTCATTGTTGTTTCAAATTGACAGATAGTAACTTGTGAAAAGAGATTGCCAGCTTCAAGTGATGTATGGGAGTTCTTTCAGAAACTGTGACATGTCTATCTGGGGTGTAACTACTCTTGCTTCTTCGCCTTGAAGTGAAGCCCCACCTTCAATGCTGCACATGTAAAGGAGGGTGATGGCCCTGGGGCTGCTCTCCTTTGCAAAGGAGACTGTGTGCGGGACGGACTTCGGGCAGGTGCATGACACTTACTTGCTGCTTCATGCCGGAGTCCGTCACCACTGCTGCCGGTCCACGACATAGTAAGACACGCAACACCAGAATTCACTTAGCCAACCAATTTAATTATTTATATTTTTCACACCGTTATGACAAACATGGCTTTCCTTCCTCTCAATGTGGGTTAGTACCCTTCATGCTGTCCCCCGTTGTCTTGGACCACATCCTAAATATTCTGGGGTCTGTGCCTCTTTCCCCTTAATACTGCTCACCTCCGTCTGCTTCTGGGCCCGGATGGCTCTCAAGCTGGGTGACTCTCTAAAACTGCCAGGGTGAGCTGTAGGCTCCAGACCTCCAGAGGTTACCTCGGGTTCCCTGACTGGCCCTCACACAGACACCACGACTTCTAGACTGACGCCCTCTGGAGTACCTCTTCCCAACCATTCACGGTGGCATTTCTCACACCTCCATCAACTTCTTTAACCCTATTCTTATCAAACACATTATCTAAATTTGTTCTACCGCTGGCTGACCCCACCACTGGAACTACCTATGGGAACCTGTTAAACAATCCTAGTTCTGCTATATCACAAAAGTATTCCTTTTTAAAACACTGAAATTTCCACAAATTTTTAATACACTACAGTAAATACATAAAACAGCATATTCACATCATGGGGCATTGCCCATCTATTACACATAGACTTGGCCAAAACTAAAAAGAGGGTTATAGTAGGAAGCTCCCATGTTTCACTTGTCTTCTACATGCCCTGTAACAAATTTCTACAAGCTCTCGTCCGGGGCTGTCATGTGGATCGCTACTACCATGTCATACTCTGTCCACACCACTGAGTCCGACAAACAACCTCTAATGTGCTGTCCAGATCGGCACCCGCAGTTTGTTACTACCAGGTTAGACTCTGTACACACTTTAGAATCTAACAAGCAACCTCGCTTCTATTGAGAAGCTCTATTCTGCAGGGCATCGGCTGTTATACCACCATTGCTATGGGCACTTTAGGAGTTAATGCCTCCTAATGCAGTGTATAGCTTCTCAGAGAACCAGGTTGCTAATTCTCATCTTTAGCTGGTCTCCTCCTACTTAAGACTGGGGAGTTTCCTGACTTATCGACGAAGATAGCATCTGCTTGGCTGTTGCGATATCAAGGCGTCCGTGGCGATCTTCCTTTTGCCGTCCAGCGACTTGTTGTCTGCGCTATATGAAAGTTCCCTGGTGTGACTTTCCACTTCCCCTTTGATTTATCCCCTCCGGTATCTTTTTGTCTCTCCTCTGTGGATATCTGCTGTGTGCGTGAGTTTCTGTTTTTACCCCCTTGTCTTTGTCTTGTGGGAGGTTTATTACTTTGCGTCCAGCCCATCCCTGGGTGGGGGGTGCAGGGGTACTACGTCATGGCCAGACAGGAAACAGGGTCAGGTCGGGAACCCAGACCTCCCTACCTTTAAGGTACCTCTAGGAAGAGGTTGAGCACAGGGGCCCCAGTCTTTGGGCCAGTATAGGTCTTCCTGTGTCCCCTAGTCACCCGTGACAGAAGCATTGACAGACCACCATTATTTTCCAGAAGTGATAAAGTAAAATATAATATATAGTAAAATATTATCAACATCTAACAAACTTCTCTAGCCAGCCATAGATTAACACACTAGGTATATTCAGCTCTTTCAACCTCTTTCTTCACTTACACCTTTTATAGCCTCGCTACAAAAATTACCATTCCAGTAAAAAAAAAAGATAAAGAAAAAGAAATAAGATTTGTGCAAGTCCAAGGGTTGGATTTCACTTTGTTCTGAATGTAGAATACAAGTGGAATGTCCTATGCAACAAATAACACATAGGGATGTGTGCATAGGTCATTTGTATTACTATATAATAAATGAATATTAGTGCACATTGCTGAAGGAGATTTTGGATTATAGCAGTCAATGACGTGTTTAAGTTGCAGTTGTCATTACGTTCCAGGGAAGGGTGTATAAGATATGTAATTAAATTGCTGTCTTGGTTGTAAGTTGCAGGGCAGAGTGAATAATAAAGAGTCATGTTTCCTAATAATGATTTGCTAAACAATAGAAATAATGAATAAATAAACGATACAGGGCCGAGCAGAAAATAACAACCCAACATTTGTCATAATGTCAGAGCACAGACCGCAGAAAATTCGGGACAGGGAAAATCCCATCACCTCTACATATAACACTTGTGTCCTCCGAGAGTTTTCTAGCTGAACATATTAACTATACACAATTATTCCTATGGCCAGGTAATATCTGTCTGTATCTTAGAGGTCTAAAGCGGGCTTTACACGCAACAACATCGCTGACGAGATGCCGTTGGGGTCACGGAATTCATGATGCACATCCGCCCTCATTAGTGAAGTTGTTGCGTGTGAAACGCATGAACGACCGTTAATGATCAAAAATACTCACCTAATCATTGTCCGGTCGTTCTAATCCCGATTATCGTTGCTGTTGCAGGACACATGTTATTCGTCGTTCCTGCGGCAGCACACATCGCTACTTGTGACACCACAGGAACGAGGAACATCATCGTATCTGCGGCCGCCCACAATGAGGAAGGAAGGAGGTAGGCGGGATGTTTGGCCCGCTCATCTCCACCCCTATTGGGAGACCGCTTAGTGACGCCGCTGTGACGCCGAATGAACCGCCCCCTTAGAAAGGAGGCGGTTTGTCGGCCACAGCGACATCGCTAGGCAGGTATGTGTGATGGGGACTAACGATGTTGTGCGCTACGGGCAGCGATTTGCCCGTGATGCACAACCGACGAGGGGCGGGTGCTTTCACCAGCGACATTGCTAGTGATGTCGCTGTGTATAAAGCCCGCTTAAGACTCCTTGCAACAATAACCTTGAAAAAAAATATGTTTTATAGAGCGTTCTTTGATTTTGTAATTTGGATGACCCTGGCACAATTATCATATTTGTTATTTTGTGTTGTGAACAGATCATATTTATGTTTTTAAAGGGACTCTGTCACCAGGTATTCTCCATATAAAGTACAGTCACCACCTCTATGTCTTTATATACAGCATTCTAGAATTGATCTGAATTGAAGGCGGATGTGCAGAAGATGGAGCAGCTCTGGATCCCAGCCAATCAGACATTGATTATCTATCTTAAAGGGAACCTGTTAGGTCCTATATGCACCCAGAACCACGAGCAGTTCTGGGTGCATATTGCTAGTCCATGCCCAACTGTCACTGTATACACTAGCATAGATAAGGGGATCTTTAGAAAAAGTATTTCTAAAGATCTTTTATCGTATGCTAATGAGTGAGGGGACTAGTCCCCTGGGCGTTAGTTCCCTGGCTAGTCGGCTCCATTAGCATGTTAGTACGCCCCTATGGGTGTGCTATCATGCTAATGAATGTATAGCGTCAGAGGAGGATTTCACTCACCTCTACAGCTGCCATCACCGCCTGACACTGGCTTTCAGCTCAGTGCGCATGACCCCGGAGGTTTGGTCATGCGCATTACTTCAGTTTGAAGCCAGGACGCATACACCCGGCTTCATAGTGCGCATGACCGGAACTCCGGGATCATGTGCACTGAGCCTAAATCCATCCTCTGACGCTGCACATTCATTAACATGTTAGCATGCTGACAGGGAAGTACTAACATGCTAATGGGGCTGACTAGCAAGAGGAACTAACGCCCAGGGGACTAGTCCCCTCGCTCATTAGCATACAATAAAAAAAATCTTTAGAAATACTTTTTCTAAAAATCTCTTTACCTATGCTAGTGTATACAGGGACAGTTAGGCAGGGATTAGCAATATGCACCCAGAACTGCTCGTGGTTCTGGGTTCATATTGGACCTGACAGGTTCTCTTTAGGTATAGCTCATCAGTGTTTAAGTAGTGGACAACCTCTTTAATGTAAATCACAAGGCGTAATCTCCAAGTAAACCATCCATAATTGTCATAATAGCAATCTCTTGTCCTTGGTACACAATAGCATCGGCAGAGGTCACCCTGAGAGATGCGGGATACTGCGGAGCCACTGGGTGAGAAGCACTGCCTTACACAATGGAAGGGCGCTATCCAAAAGCTTTTAAAGCAGATAATTATTAGTGTAGCTTTCTGGTTGACTGGAGACCTGAAGATAAATTAAAGGGACAGAGTTTAACTAATAGGTTTACGTAACTGACAAAACACAAAAATATAACTATATAATGACAGACAGTTCAATGCGATGCGGTATTCACCAGGGGTGTAGTTATAGGGAAGAGTATCAGCTATACACAGCACCTGATGGTTGATGGGGAGCAAAAACCTTTCTACCACATCAAAATAGGACATGTACAGAAATAAGCCACTGTACAAGCGGTGAGGGGCTTATTACTATATACAGCACCTATCTCCCAACAAGTTGTTAGGATACAGTGGTACCTGTAGGGGCATGAAATTGGGCCATGATTGCAGTGTCACATACTTTGTTGTGATTGATTGCGCTCAGTGAGAGAAACAAAATTATAATCTTGTAACTCTAATACCTTTTGATGGCGAAAATAAAATAAATGATGTTACAAAAGCAAACTTTCGAGACATCTCAGGTCCCTTCAACAGGATGGTATAACAAAATATCTGAAGAAACACAAATCTATACACAAACAGAGCAGAGGGATGCCATAATAAAAGGATATTTAAATAAACAAACACTGAGCTTAGAAAGTGAATCCTTAATTAGCTTTGATTAGTGGTGTGAAAGTGTTATTGTTCCAATATCCATGTGGGATCAGAGGTCTGGTGCCGTCAGTCTCTGGAACAGACTCCTCAGATTTTGTAGTGCGTCATAAATCCTCATGACAGATTTAGTCCTGTGTGGACAGAGTCAAAAGTGTAACGAATTTGTATTCCTAGACCCTTTAATGACTTAGTGATCTGAAGTTGCCTTTTAATATGACAACTTTCACGTGATTTACGTTGTGTCCTGAAGAACAGAAATGTTTGGCCACAGGTACATTTTTTTTTGTCTGTAATTGTGTGACGATGAGACCTCATCCTCGCTCTCAGTCTCTGTCCTGTTTCTCCAACATAAAGACCCCCAATAAGACATATAGTGCACCGGATTAAGTATGCCACATTGGAAGAGGAACATGTGAATGGCCCAGGGATCTTATAGTCCTGCTCTGTTTTAGGGATCTGTATCCGGTCTTGTCTCTACATGAGTGCAGATTTTGCAGCGCTTTACATTGCAAGGATAAGTTCCTTAGTTGTGTAAAGGCCAATAAAGAACCAGTAAATCAATGATCCACTTTATTGAAAGGTGTCACCAAGAGTTGGATGACTATTGGTTTTACCAAGATCTTCCCATTCTAACTTCAGAGTTTTTAATTGTGCCTTTGTCATTGAGATTTTGACCATCCTCTGCTAATCCCCTCCAAACCCCTGTCTGCCACATATATTTGTAGGACTTGTTGTTTGCCAAGTAATTTTAACATTGTTAAGGGAACTTCAAAGCCATTGAGGGATTGACAATTTTCATTCCCATCTGGGATACCTGCAGCCTGTGTGATTTCTCCTCTAAAAGATCATATCCAATGGCACTCAATAATAGAAGGATACTTTGGCATTGCATTACTGCTATAAGAATACTAGAAAAAAAAGGGACTAAATATATAGATAAATAGGCAATTACATTACTGCTTTAGAAATATTTGTAAAGAGATTCGTAGCTTATTTATTGGCCAATCCACGTGAGACCGATAACCTCGACAAGGTGATCTCATATCGGGAACCTAACCTCAAATGCCTCTAGGTGCAATTAAAAATCTGTGGGTCTTGGCAGATAGGTTCCTGGCTAAATATGGTGGTGGACACACCCTGGCTATAGGGCGGAGTGCTTGGTAAGCTTTCTGACCATGCACTCCGCCCAATAGCCAGAGCAGAGCAATGCTAGAAACTGGCGAAAATGGTGATCGGTAAGAATTTTAACGCACATACAACTCATTGATAGGTAATTTGGATTGACTATAAAATAAAATTTTTAATAGGACTTTATTAAATGGAATAGGACTTAAATTTAAATGGAATAATTGGCCAAAGAAACAGAACCCAGGCCAGTTCCAATGTGAACAGAGCTTTAGAGATTGTAAAAGTCAACACGTTCAAGACTTTCTTTTTAAAATAATTTATTTTGCAATCTGCAAAGGTTAGTTTATTGGATGTAACTGAGGACAAGAAATTGCATTTGTGTAAGTACTTGCTTACTCAGTTCGCAGCTCACATGGGGTTGGATACATGAAGGTCTAATGAGAAAATTCAGATACAAACAATGAATTATAACATGTACAAGAAGAAACAAATTGTCCATCAGTCTCACCATTACTGTACGAGTCAGATGCACGTGATGTTTATATATAAACCAGAACCGAGACAACAGCAGCCATAATCTATGTTGGGATATAATCGCTTCTGTGTATAAATACACACTGGCTTTATTATTCTTCAGCTGACATAAGACAAGACAAACGCATATCCATTCCTAAAATAGTTATCTATTATTAGACAGAACATTTTAGGGTAGGAGCACATGTTAAGTATTTGCTACAGACTTTTCAGAAATCTCATTCATCTTGTTGGGACGGTAAAATGCTGCATTATTCGTAAGTAAAAAGAGACATGTGAATATACCTTAAAGGAGTTGCTTTTGGTCAGAAGAGGCACCATTCGCATCTATGGGCTATATGGATGGGCCCAATAGCTTTCTCCTTTTCCACCAGTTTGAACGGACAGGCAAGATGAAACCTCCCTATGTCAAATTTGGGGATATGGAAATCGTAGGAGAGGAGGGGGTCTTCACAATTGGGCCTCCTCTATGGTACGAAATGCGTAGCAATTTTTGTTAATTCATTACAAAGATTGCTATTCATCTAAATACAGAGACTAAAACAAAAACTCCTAAAATTCACAATTTGCCCTTGAAACTCACACCCTAAAGCGGGCTTTACACGCTACGACATCGCTAGTAATTGCTAGTGATATCGAGCGTGTAAGTACCCGCCCCCGTCGTGTGTGCGATATTGTGTAATCGCTGCCGCAGCGAACATTATCGCTACGGCAGCGTCACACGCACTTACCTGGTCGTCGTCATCGCTGTGAGTGCCGAACAATCCCTCCCTCAAGGAGGAGGGACGTTCGGCATCACAGCGACGTCATTGCGACGTCACTAAGCGGCCGGCCAATCAAAGCGGAGGGGCGGAGATGAGCGGAATGTAACATCCCGCCTACCTCCTTCCTTCCACTTTGCGGCCGGCGGCAGGTAAGGAGAGGTTCCTCGCTCCTGCGGTGTCACACACAGCGATGTGTGCTGCCGCAGGAACGAGGAACAACATCGATAATCAACCCTTACCGATTTTTGGTTTTGGGACGACCTCTCCATGGTGAACGATTTTCACCATTTTTGAGGTCGCTTAAGGTCGCTGGTCAGTGTCACACGCTGCGATATTGTTAATGACATCGGATGTGTGTCACTAACAACGTGACCCCGACGATAAAACATTAACGATATCGTAGCGTGTAAAACCCCCTTTACTGTTTGACCGCATCTGGGCTGGGAGGGTGATGATAGGAGCAACCGAGTAATGGCTGCACTGGAGATTTTGGATTGTTTTTCATCTAGGGAGTCTTTTTATGAATGTCCTTCATCTGATGCACACTGGGGTTTAAGATAAGTAGCTAATGCCCTATATCTTGAGTGGTGGCTACTATTGATTGAATCTGCCTCCATTGTTATATGAACAGATTTTGCTGTTAACTCTTTGATGCCTTAATGGTCATCAGGACATTGGTTGGTTTAGACATTGAGCTTTTATTATCATCTGAACATTGTTTCATATTGGTTTAATTGGAGAGATTTAAACATCATTTGATTCCCAGTGTGATATAGGACTATCAGCATTTAATACTGTGCCATATCTGTCTTTTTGAACTCTTTAATCCACTCCTGAGGAACCTCAGATAGATGAGGGGAAACACGTCGGGTGGTTTTCTGTTTGAAACTGCTTGAAAAAAACTGAGTGGTTATACTTTGGGTTATTACACCTTGAAACTTTCCCAATTTAATCACATTGGTTGTAGTTTATCCTTATCATCTATATTAGATTTGATTGTTGGTTCATTTTTGGATTGTCTAATCCTTGTCAGTACGATCACCTTTAGACTTGCTAGGGTTGTATTAGGGCCTTAAGGGATAGTCGTCGTTGAGCGGGGGCGCCAACTGCGCAGGCTATAGGGTGCATACCTCCGTGGCAAGGAAGGGGCGAGATTAGGGCGATATGAAGGCCAGCCCCCCTTGTATTGTATGATCTTTTCATTGTGAAGTTGAAATTTGTAATTTTTGAAACATAGGTGTTGGGATTTACTCCCCCCCCCCCTTTTAAATTTATACTGTTAAAATTGTCAATTTTAGGAGTTTTTGCTTTAGTCTCTCTACTTATGTACTTCTAAATTATTTGCTTTGTGTGTTACTATTCATCTAAATAGCTTGTTATTCTATATTTGCCACAAAAAGGCTTTCCCCTTGGCCAAATCATTTGCTAGTCCATAGCAAATAATTGAGATCAGCTGGTATGCACAGTGGCTTCAATAAAAAAAGGAGATATCCCTAACGAGACGAATCCGGAAAGGGCCATGGAAATGAGGGAGTCAGACGAACCACAGAGTGGTCATTTATCATCTGGACAGACTATGTTGCAGGGTAGAATTATGATGATGGATCCCATTGCCCGGAGCTTTGGCAATCAAACTGTCCCTTGGTGACCCCTCAGACAATTTAGAGGGATCGAAAACATTTACTGGTGTCCAAGATACATGCACATTGATTTAGAGTCTTCTGTTTATGACCCCAATTCATGCGTGCTATGTCATCCCATCTGCACCGTGTCCACACGACATCTAATCAATTCACAAGGTTTATAAAAGACACTCAGGGAATGAAAAGACCTTTATTGTGTAATATCACAGAAAGGCTTCTTTCCCACTTCCGTCTTTTTCCCCTCAGTCACAATCCATCGCTTTGAGAGAAAAAACGGAATCCTGCAAAATAATTTTCAGGATTCATTTTTTTCCCCATAGACTTGTATTAACGATGGATTGCAACTGATGGCCTTACGTTGCATCCGTTTTGCGACGGATCAGTCGTGGATTGAAAAAAAACAAAAAACCGCACAGAGACGGTTCCATCGGCATCCGTTGGTGTTATAATGGAAGCCTATGGGCGTCGGAATCTGTTGGAGTCAGTCAATGAACGGATCAGTCTTTTAGCAACTGAGCATGCGCAGATGTTTAAATTCCTTTCCGGTTACAAAAAAACCTCTCTCTCTCGGGATAGGTTCATATAGGTTTTCCATAGCAAATAGCCATTGCCGGCTAAAACACATTCTACAACGGAAGGTCAATGTCATTTTCTCTCTCCTGAGGAAGCCACACATGTAGTGGCGATACGCGTGGGGTTTTCACGCCGTTTGCCTCCTCCTCGTACCTCTCTCCCCTCCCTCCCCCTGGTATACCTGCCGTCCCCTCCCTCCCCCTGGTATACCTGCCGTCCCACCGTGTGTGAGTATGGGTCTGACTCCTCTACCACTACTTAAGCTGCCACTGTTCTTGTTTCTGTACCTCGAATTGCCCGGACAAATTTAGTCATTTTCCATTAACCATTTAGGGCTGGGGGATACAGAATTTATACCTATTTCGGTTATATAGCATGCTGATTGAGTATTCTGACATGGATGATCTGACCCTGCTCCTTAACTTATATGTTTGATTAACCATGCGGGAATGTCAGGTAATAACATCCTTGTATTAACTAGTTGGTTTATTACCAGCACATTGATTGAACATTCTGACATGGATGATGTGACCCTGCTCCTAAACATATATGTTTGATTAACCCTGCGGGAATGCTAGGTATTAACATCTTTGCACTAAATAGTTGTTTTTTTATCTTTTATTTATTATTTTTTGCTTCTAGGAGTGTTGTTCAAGCCTAATCTATCCTATATATCTGTATGGGTAACACATTAGTTTCATGCAAATGAGACGTGTGTGTATTTAAACACATTCCTGTATATTATTACATGCTCGATATTGCATAATAACTGGTGATACCCTCATTTAGTCTGATTTGGTTATTTTTCCTTATGTAGCCTGATATTGTATACCAACTGGTTATACCTATATTCATTTGTTACACTAGTCCAAGGGGAGGATCATTTTGTAGTTGTATTTATAAGGGTGAGGACCTCTATATTGTTCTAATATCCTATTGGAGGTCGGCGTGTCGGGGTTTTATGCCTCTCTGGCTTTTTAGGCCTAGTGCGCACGTTGCGTTTTTTCATGTGTTTCGGCAGCATTTTGAGCTTCAGCGTTTTAATGCAAAATTGCATGCGTTTTGCTTTCCAAGCAAAGTCTACGGAAAATAGGGCTTTCTTGTGCGCACGATGATTTTAAAAACTCAGTGTTTTTGGTGTAAAAAATTTATCAAAATCTCTGCGTTTGAAGAAGCAACATGTCAATTATTTTTGCCATTTTGGCAGCGTTTTGCCAACAGTGAAGTCAATGAGAATTATCAAAACACATCCTAAAACAAAATTCTAGCGTTTTACATGCTTTTTTGATGCAAAATGCATGCTTTTTTGACAAAATCAAAACATGCGTTTTTGGTATTATAATGAGGTCAAGAGGTTTCCATTTGCGCTCACAAAAAGCCCGACTCCAAACAAATAGTCAAACAAAAATGTTACTTTATTTAGAACATTTTTATTAATTCTAAATTATAATTTCCGGGAAATCATCATTATAGTGTATTATTTAAAGGTTTTTGGGGTTTTTTTTTTTCATTTTTTTCCATAGTGTTTGAATGTTTAAACTTTATTTAGTAGTGTCTTTGTATTGAAAACGGAACCCTTTTTAAGCACTGGAAATGCATGTAAAACGCGGTCAAAACGCGTCAAAAACGCATGCGTATTTCCAGCGTTTATGTGGTCATAACCAAATTTGACAATGACAAATTCTGCCAGAGGATACGTTCATTTCTGCAAGGTACTGAACACAACGTGCGCACATGGCCTTAATTGGTTTTAAAGTTGTCCGTTTGTGTGCTCCTGCTGCTCTTTGAGCCAGGACTTGTCCACATTGTTATTTCAATAAAGCTTTTTCACTTTTTCAAATTGTTTTGTGATCCCTTTAAGGAACGAAAAAGTAGAACGCTGGCGGAGGCCAATTTTAAGAAGTTTGGCAGAGAGCTTACATTTAAAGCGCCATTCCAGAACTGAAAAAAATCCTGAAAAGCTGAAGTGATGCTTTAACTGATGTTTGATCTGTCACCAGATTTCACAATAGAAACTTCATAGGTTATTAAATAGCTCCACTAGGCCTGATGAGGTATATGAAAATCAACATCAGAATGGCTGTAAAATACTGTTGGAAAGTTTTGTCAAGTGTGCAAATGAGTCAAATGCTATCGGAAGGGAAAACTTGTAAAAAGGATTATTCAGTCATTGTGACATACAGGCAATTCCCAAGTTACGAACATCTGACCTAGATGTGACTCATTTACAAGCGTAAGCTGGAGGAAAAAAACAAAAACACAACCAATACTTGCCTGATTTTTCTCCTGTACGGCCTCCTCGCTGCCTGCCATCCAGTCCTCTTCTTTTCGCCATTGCGATCTCTGGCCTCTTTACTATAGGCCAGGTCTTCTGGCCGGGTTCAGGCCTCAGAGGTCACAATGTGTCTTCACATCGCGCCATCAAGATATGAGTCGTGACATTAGAATACACAGTATCCTTCAAGCCCTGAATGTGCTGGAAGTCTGACCTGTAATGAAGAGGCCGGAGATGTGGCAACCAACGAAGAAAGGACGACGACTGGACAACAGGAAGCAGGAAGGCCATAAAGCAAGAAGGCTGATTTATTTATTTTTTTTAACCATTTGCTGGCCCTCTTGCGTTCAAACTCAACTTAAGAATAAAAAAAACAGAACCTATCTTGTTCGTTAACCGGGCATAGTCTATGGTAGTAAGTACACCAAAAGCAGCAGGTTTACTAGATCTTTTTAATAATGTATGCCATTTGTATTGCAAAATCTGGTGACAGACCCCCTAGAAAAATGGAACTTATTTACAGCACTAAGAACAGCCTATGGATTAATTTTCACGGTATGGAAAATGATCAACCGGTGTCAGGTCTAATATATAAAGCTGGGTGTATGTATGTATACATGTGTGTATGTATGTATGTGTGTATGCTAAAAGAAATCCGCACCGTTGCATTTACAATCACGAAATTTTGCACAGATGCCTCATGTGACTCAGGAAACGTCATAGACTATGTTTTGACGGGAAAATTTAACCCCGCGCTTTACAGTTACTCTCCAAAAAACCTGCCTCCATTAGAGTCAATGGAGCTGGAAGCTACAGGTTATTAATAGCAGCTCTGATTGGTTGCTATAGGAACGAAAGACATTCATAGTATAACAAGCTTTTGTGTGAGGTAACATTATATCGGTGGGGAGACGGAGAGAGACAGAGACAGACGGGGAGAGAGAAAGACAGACGGGGAGAGATCGAGAGACAGAAAGAGACATAGACAGACAGACACAGACAGACAGAGACTGGGAGAGAGACAGTTACTATCCCGGGCAATGCCTGGGTACTACAGCTAGTAGATGATAAAGATGAACCATGTTGAGTGGACAAAACCCCTCCAACGCGCGTTTCGTGTCACATAGTATCAGCTTCCTCAGGGCGCCCTGAGGAAGCGGATACTGTGACGTGAAACGCACGTTGGAGGGGTTTTGTTTCATGTGGACACGGGGGTGAGGCATACTAACAATTGGTAAGCTGCTGATTAATATATGATCACATCTTAAGCAAGTCACCTCTGGTAGCTTCATTCTACTGGCTAGACAACTTGCATTATTTAACACTATTTGGGCTCCCTAGTATTTTGTCTATATAACCCCTAGCCCCTGTCTCTCACATGCTTGTGGGTATTCCTTTTCAAATAGCACTTTACCACTTTTTCTATGATGGTGTGTATTGTATGTGGTTTTACTTTGTTTAAATTAAACATTTTTTTAATTGGCCTGAAAAGCTCCGTTTTTTTTCTGATTCTAATTTTGTGTCTCTTGTTGGAATCTCATGTTTTCACTAAGTCTGCTCTGTTTTTGATACTTACTGGTATTTGGATTTAACAAAAACTTTATTGATATACAGTTATGGCCAAACGTGTTGGTGCCCTTTAAATTATTCCAGAAAAATGAAGAATTTCTCCAAGAAAATTATTGCAATTGAAACAACATACAAAACTAAGAAAAAAAAAGGGTCAAATTGGACATAATTTTATACAAAACTCCAAAAATCGGTGGGACCAAATTGTTGGCACCCTCAGCTTATTATTTGGTTGCACGCCCTTTGCAATAAATAACTGCAATCAAATCGCTTCCTATAAACATATGTCAAGCTTCTTACACCTCTCAACTGGAATTTTGAATTACTCATCTTTTGCAACCTGCTCCAGGTCTTTCATATTCGAAGGTGTGTTCTCCCAACAGCAATTTTAAGATCTCTCCACAGATGGCAATGGGATTTAGATCCAGACTCATTACTGCCACTTCAGAACTCTTCAGTGCTTTGTTTCCATCCATTTCTGTGGGCTTCTTGACGTATGTTTGGGGTCATTGTCCTTAACCTACCCAGGATGCAAACCCAACTTTCTGACACTGGACCCTACATTGCGACCCACAATTTGCTAATCTTCAGATTTCATGATGCCTTGCACACAGTCAGTTCACCCAGTGTCAGAGGCTGCAAAATAACCCCAAAGCATCTTTGAACCTCCATCATATTTGACAGTAGGTACTGTGTTCTTTTTTATGTAGGCCTCATTCCATTTTCGGTAAACAGTAGAATGATGTGCTTCACCAAAAAGCATAATTTTGGTCTCATCTCACCACAAGTCTAATTTCCCAGAAAGACTTTGGCTTACTCACATACATTTTGGCAAACTGCAGTCCAGCTTTTTAGGTCTGTGTCAGCAGTGGGGTCCTCCTGGGTCTCCTGCCATAGTGTTTCAGTTCATTGAAACGTGGACATATAGTTTGCGGTTACAGTAATGCACCCTGATCCTGCAGGACAGCTTTCATTTCTTGGGAACTTGATGGGCGCTGCTTATCCACCTTCCAGATTATCCTGCACTGCAATTTTTCAAAAATTCTTCTCTGCCATCCATGTTCAGGGAGATAAGCTACAGTGCCATGGATTATAAACCTTTCAATTATGTAGCACACTGTGAACAAAGGAACGTCAAGATCTCTGGAGATGGACTTGTAACCTTGAGATTGAAGACTTGAGAACCAAAATTGTTGTCCATTCTTAGGGGTACTTTGCACGCTGCGACATCGCTAGCCGATTGTAGCGATACCGAGCACGATAGTCCCCGACCCGGTCGCAGATGCGATCTCTTGTGATAGCTGCCATAGCGAACATTATCGCATCGCATCGCTACGGCAGCTTCACATGCACTTACCTGCCCTGCGACGTCGCTCTGGCCGGCGACCCGCCTCCTTCCTAAGGGGGCGCGTCGTGCGGCGTCACACGGCAGGCGGCTAATAGAAGCGGAGGGGCGGAGATGAGCGGAACGTAAACATCCCGCCCACCTCCTTCCTTCCTCATTGCAGGTGGAACGCAGGTAAGGAGAAGTTACTTGCTCCTGCGGCTTCAGACACAGTGATGTGTGCTGCCGCAGGAACAACATCGTACCTGTCGCTGCAGCGAAATTATGGAAATGACCGACATTTTACAGATCACTGATTTGACGCTTTTGCGATTGTTTTTCGGTGCTTCTAGGCTTTACACGTTGCGACGTCGTTACTGGCGCCGGATGTGCGTCACTTTCGATTTGACCCCGACGATATCGCAGTAGCGATGTCGCAACGTGCAAAGTACCCCTTAGTGTGACACACACAGACAAACAATGCAAAGAAGGAGTCAACTTCTCCCCTTTTTATCTGGTTTAGGTGTGATTTTCATATTGCCAACACCTGTTGCTTACCACAAATGAGTTTGAACAAGCATCACGTTTTGGAAAGTTGCCAACAATTTTGTCCGGCCCATTTTTGGGGTTGTGTGTGAAATTATTTCCAATTTGCTTTTTTCTCTTTTTTTGTGTTGTACCAATACACACAAAAGAAATAAACCTGTATGAAAAAACATATGTAATTGCAGTAATATTCTGGGACAAATGCTTTATTTTCTGCAACAAGGGTACCAACACTTTCAGGCATGACTACACTTATGTGCAGTTTACATGAGTGATGCATTTTCGCAGCAAAAACACACTGCAAGTGCATTTTTTCCCCTGTGTTTTTTCCCGCATTAAAGGCCCTGTCACACACAGATAAATCTGCGGCAGAGCTGTGGTTGCAGTGAAATTGTGGACAATCAGTTCCAGGTTTGTGGCTGTGTACAAATGGAACAATATGTCCATGATTTCACTGCAACCACAAATCTGCCAAAGATTTCTCTCTGTGTGTAAAGTGGCCTTTAGTCTATGGAGAAATTCTGTGCAGAAAACTCAGCGCACCTGCAAAAGAAATTGACATGTTGTGGATTTGCTCAGAAGGCACTAGATTTCTATAAATCTCATTCACTTGGCTGGAACTGTAAGGTGCTCAGTTTTGGAGGCACCAAGCTCACTAAAAACTCATAGTGGGCTCACAGCCTCAAAATCTAAAATAAGTTCACTCGTATACAGTACACGATAAAGTAAAAAAATAAAAAATAGCGCCTTATTGGATATTTTTTGGTTGCTGCACTTCTGAAGCCACTTGGGCAGCTTGTATCGGGCACTGGTGTTTGATCTCAGCCAAGTATGTTAAATTCTGAAACAATTTCTCTTTTTAGAGAAAAAACAAACTTTAATAGCTGCTGGGGTCTAAGTGGTGCTGTAGACCAGTCAGACATGCAGATCACCCTCCTGCGCGTATAGGCAGAGAGCTGTCTGTCCAGTGCATCAGGTGGGGAGATGCTGCCGGGGACCTGCCTTTCCAACTTGTCTACAGTACGGCTCGGTCCCCGGCGGCTTCTAAAGTACTGGGGATGGTGAAGAGGCGTCACAGGAGAAATACTGCGGGCGCCATGCTGGGGCCGCGGGCGCTGATCTGCGCGGGTCATCCTGAAAATGTTATCGGCGGTTTGGACTTCAAATAATAACACCCGGCGTCGACGTGTGCACAGATAAAGCTCTCAGCTCAAGATCTCATCTGCGTATGTCGCGGGCAGGGAGGACGCCACTGCTGCTGCGCGCTCGCTAACGCTCGGGTCCGGCGCTGCTGCGGCTGCTCGGTGGCTCGAGCTGTGGGCCGGACCCGGGGACTCGAGCGGCGCTCCTCGCCCGTGAGTGAAAGGGGTGTTTAGTTTGGGGGATTTAGTCCGTGATGCCACCCACGGGTCGTGGTGAAGATGGGCACCACCGCTGCTGGTGACGGGGATCCCGGGAGCGATGGAAGGGAGCAGCTGGGATATTGTTTTCCCCCTCCGTGGGTAGGGGTCGGTGGTCCCAGGGCCCGATGATGTGACGGGGAGGCAGGGTTGGTGAGGTGCAGGGTTGCAGGGATAGCGCGGCGCGGTGCCGGATGGCACGGGTGTACTCACTCAGTAAGAAAGGTACAAAGTCCTCGGTAAACCAAACGGCTGGATGGATGGGTGCCGCAGCCGGCTGCAGTGTCTCTCCCCGGACAGGTGATGGCGGCTGTCTTTCCCTGCACCTTGATGTTCTCCTTTTGACTACTATGGATCCCCAACGGTAGTCCGCTCCCCGGTGTATGGGTACCGGAGGATCCCGTTTGCCCGCAGGCGCTGGCCCTTGGGTCTCTAGCCGTAGGCGGTAGCTGTATACCCTCACGGTGTGGGCGGTTGCCTTCAATCGGGACTTTTGCTGTTAGGAAACCCCTGGGGTTCCAGTCCCATTCGGATTTGACTATTGGCGGCTCCAAGCCTGGTCGTGGTCTGATGGCCCTGCCTGTGTGTGCTGGCTTCACTTCGCTCCCCGGTCGGTACCGGCGGGCCGTCGCCCGACCCCGGTCCTACGGTTCCGCGTTGCTTCACCACTCCTGCAGACGGCCACCACCGTCTGCCAACCTTGCTGTTGGTGCCTGGGCCACAAACCCAGACACCCGAGTGTTCACTCCTCACTCTTCATACTCCCAACTCTAACGCACAATTTTCCCGCCTCCAGGCCTGTGAACTCCTCGGTGGGCGGGGCCAACCGCTTGGCTCCGCCCCACCTGGTGTGGACATCAGACACTGGAGGGAGGCAACCAGGGTTTTGTGTTTGGCTGGTATCCCTGTCTACTGGGGGTGGGGTGTTTGTGTTATCTCCGACGACCTGGCTAGGCCAGGGCGCCACACGTACACCCCACCTTTGGCCTATTGATCTCCTAGAAGAGCAGACTTAAGGAAAATGGTATCCAGAGGTGGCGCATGCACAGTTGAGATCTTGGGCCAAGAGCTCCATCTCCAAATGAGCTGACTCTGGGTGCCATTTCTTTGAAGTCCACACCGCCTACAGTTTCTGGAAGTTGCCCGTCTCACTGCGCCCGAAGTGACCATCTGGGACACCCACTGCACTGCCCGCAGCATCGCCCTACTCAATCTCTGCCGCTACCTCCTGTGATCCCGCACCACCACCGCTGCTGCCCACTCCAGGTAAGACCCCACCGGATTGTAAGATGGAACCCATTTTTTTTTTACTTTGCTTTTCCTCTAAATTTGGGGTGCATCGTATAATTTGATGTGTCTTATAAACCAAATAATATGGTATGTTTAGTCAGCATATATCAAATGTCAGGTTATTTTTTTGAAAAAAAATTATAAAAAAAAAAAAATAACCTAAGTATACTCATTTGTAATCAATGTAATTGTACTAACTTGAAAAATCATGCTGCAGGTCACATTCATCACACAATGTACAACAGAAAAACAAAACTCAAAAAACAATAGTGGCATTTTTTTCAGTTTCACAACATTTAGACTTTTTTTTTTTCCTGTTTTCCAGTAAATTGTATAATAAGGATAGTGTCATTCAAAACTTCAACTTGTCCCGAAACAAATAAACCCTTAAGTGGTTATGTAGACAGAGTAATTAAAAAATGATGGGCCTTGGAAGAAAAGATGAAATTGAAAAAATGAAAATTGGCTTTAGTAGGAAGGGGCTAAGGGGGCCAAATGCATTATTTAGCTGTTGGCGGATAATACACTTCGATTACAGCCATCTCACCCTCCTGTACGTATGTACACTCAGATCAGCTGAGCATACATGTTAAGGCCGGGGCCACACTGGGACTAATGCGATCCTCGCCTGACACTCTGCTCACGCTGGCAGGACACCAGGAGCCGAGTGTCATCCGAGTGTCTCTGCAACTGAGGTCCGATCATGCGATCAGACCACAGCTGATAGGTGGGCCGGCGCTGAGGAGGGATTTCTCTTCCTCTCTCCTCCGTTGCTGGCTATTGCCATTCTCGCCCTGCACTCGCGATACTCTGGTGTCCAGCGAGTGCAGTGTGATCTTCCTCTCGCCCCATAAACTTGAATGAATGGAAGAAAAAGAGTCTCGCGTTACAATAGCAGCATGCTGCGATTGTTTTCTCGGTCCGATTGGGGCAGAGAAAATAATCGCTCATGGGTGCTGGGACATAGGCTAATATTGGTCCGAGCGGAATGCGAGGAGTCCGAGGGAAAAGTTGCTTAACTCATCGGAAACAAAATTCCAAAGAGCTTGAAGATTTTCCCTTTATAAGATTGAGGTGTAAAAATGTGACATATGTTCTTATCACCATATACTGTATTGCAAACACTAATAAAAACTACACACTAAAAATTCTTTGTGAAAGATTTATTTAATTAAAAAAAAAACAACAAAAAAAATAGCAGAAAAGTCAAAACGTTGTGTCGGGAGCTTGTTAGCTGATGCGGGTTAATGCTGCCAAGTTTTCTTCCACCTCTGACAATTTTTTGAGCATTTCATTCATCTTTGTTTCATCGAGTTCTAGGCACAGAAATTCAGACTCCTAGGAGGGAAAAGGACACACGTAGTTAATAGAATAAAACACTTGAGGCAATAAATAGAAATAGAGGACGGAACATGAGATTATTGCTTGTGTCTTTTAACCTTCACTGTCTCCTAAAGTCTTATCAATGTCAAGGAATTTTTCACTAACATCATTAAGCTCTCTGCGGCTGCCTGGGCCTAAAATAAAAGGCTGATTCAGTAAGACAAGGCTGGTGTGGTGCCCGCCAGTCTTAATGAATGGGGCCGCTGGAATAAGATGAGAATATTTCATTAAGATGTGCACTTTACTTAAAGCACCATTTCAGTTTTTTTTAGTGCTGGAGTGGGGCTTTTAATATAAGCTCTGATTGTGTGGCGACATCCAGTGACCATAACTTTTGACTGTCCAGAAGTCAGTTGTTATGTGACAAGCTCTTGATGTAAGTCTATGAGAGCCAGAATGAGGCTCCCATAGACTGACATTGAAAAGTGATCTACAGTGATCTGGCAGGTCACAAACAGTCGGAGACTGACTGAAGTGGCGGTGATAGATAATGAAGACATTGTAAGGTGAGTAGAAGACTAAAGTGCAAAGAGCTTTGATTAAAAGTACCACTCCAGTTGGAAATAAAAACAAAAAAAAAAGAAAAGATCCAAAAATTATTGAATGGTGCTTTAATGAATTGGGGTCATCAACTTCCACAAGCGGTGCCTACGCCAGAAATGGTAATCCAGTCCTGTTTTTAGACACTTCATGGTCACCATGCCACCACGTTGTGTTCATGCGCAACATTTGTCAGTTTTCCCAATAAATATTATATATATTATAGTTTGGACATACCTTCTCATTCAAAGAGTTTTCTTTATTTTCATGACTCTGAAAATTGTAGATTCACATTGAAGGCATCAAAACTATGAATTAACACATGCGGAATGAAATACTTAAAGTGTGAAACAACTGAAAATATGTCTTATATTCTAGGTTCTTCAAAGTAGCCACCTTTTGCTTTCATTACTACTTTGCACACTCTTGGCATTCTCTTGATGAGCTTCAAGAGGTAGTCACCGGAAATGGTTTTCCAACAGTGTTGAAGGAGTTTCCAGAGATGCTTAGCACTTGTTGGCCCTTTTGCCTTCACTCTGCGGTCCAGCTCACCCCAAACCATCTCGATTGGGTTCAGGTCTAGTGACTGTGGAGACCAAGTCATCTGGCGTAGCACCCCATCACTCTCCTTCTTAGTCAAATAGCCCTTACACAGCCTGGAGGTGTGTTTGGGGTCATTGTCCTGTTGAAAAATAAATGATGGTCCAACTAAACGCAAACCGGATGGAATAGCACGTTGCTGCAAGATGCTGTGGTAGGCATGCTGGTTCAGTATGCCTTCAATTTTGAATAAATCCCCAACAGTGCCACCAACAAAGCACCCCCACACCATGACACCTCCTCCTCCATGCTTCATAGTGGGAACCAGGCATGTAGAGTCCATCCGTTCACCTTTTCTGCGTCGCACAAAGACACAGTGGTTGGATCCAAAGATCTCAAAATTTGGACTCATCAGACCAAAGCACAGATTTCCACTGGTCTAATGTCTATTCCTTGTGTTCTTCAGCCTAAACAAGTCTCTTCTGCTTGTTGCCTGTCCTTAGCAGTGGTTTCCTAGCAGCTATTTTACCATGAAGGCTGCTGCACAGTCTCCTCTTAACAGTTGTTCTAGAGATGTGTCTGCTGCTAGAACTCTGTGTGGCACTGACCTGCTCTCTAATCTGAGCTGCTGTTAACTTGAGATTTCTGAGGCTGCTGACTCGGATAAACTTATCCTCCGCAGCAGAGGGGACTCTTGGTCTTCTTTTCCTGGGGTGGTCCTCATGTGAGCCAGTTTCTTTGTAGCGTTGAATGGTTTTTGCCACGGCACTTGGTAACACTTTCAAAGTTTTCCCAATTTTTCGGACTGACTGACCTTCATTTCTTAAAGTAATGATGGCCACTCGTTTTTCTTTACTTAGCTGCTTTTTTCTTGCCATAATACAAAATTCTAACAGTCTATTCAGTAGGACTATCAGCTGTGTATCCACCAGACTTCTGCACAACACAACTGATGGTCCCAACCCCATTTATAAGGCAAGAAATCCCACTTATTAAACCTAACAGGGCATACCTGTGAAGTGAAAACCATTTCCGGTGACTACCTCTTGAAGCTCATTAAGAGAATGCCAAGAGTGTGCAAAGCAGTAATCAAAGCAAAAGTTGGCTACTTTGAAGAACCTACAATATAAGACATATTTTCAGTTGTTTCACACTTTTTTGTTAAATATTTCATTCTGCATGTGTTAATTCATAGTTTTGATGCCTTCAATGTGAATCTACAATTTTCAGTCATGAAAATAAAGAAAAAACTCTTTGAATGAGAAGGTGTGTCCAAACTTTTGGTCTGTACTGTAATTATATATATATATATATATATATATATATATATATATTATATTATATATATTTATATCAATCATGCCTGGGGGAGGGCAATATCACAGGATCATTTATATTTCAAGTTGCTGAATAAAAGAGCATTTCTAAAACACAAAATACTAGATTGCATATTCCAAGGCTTGTTTAAAAGAACCTGTCAGGTCCAATATGCATCCGGATCCACGAGCAGTTCTGGGTGCATATCTCGAATCCCTGCCTAACCGTCCCTGTATACACTAGCATAGATAAAGGGATCTTTAGAAAAAGTATTTCTAAAGATCTTATATCGTATGTTAATGAGAGGGCACTAGTCCCCTGGGCGTGCTAACGTGCTAATGAATGTGCAGCGTCAGAGGATGATCTCACTCACCTCTCCGCTGCCATCGCGTCCAACGAGGGATTTCGGCTCAGTGTGCATGATCCCGGAGTTTAGGTCATTGACACTATGAAGCCAGGTGTACGTGTCCGGCTTTAAACTGAAGTAGTGTGCATGACCCAAACTCCGGGATCATGAGCACTGAGCCGAAATCCAGTGTTGCGCGGTGATGGCAGTGGAGAGGTGAGTGAGATCATCCTCTGAAGCTACACATTCATTAGCATGATAGCACACCCACAGGGACGTACTAACATACTAATGGGGGCGACTACTAGCCAGGGGAACTAACACCCTTGGGACTAGTCACTGCGCTCACTTAGCATACAGAAAAAAAAAATCATTAGAAATACTTTTTCTAAAGATCTCTTTATCTATGCTAGTGTATACAGGGACGGTTAGGCAGGGATTAGCAATATACACTCAGAACTGCTCGTGGTTCTGGATGCATATTGCGCCTGACAGGTTCCCTTCAAAATGATGCCATCAGTAAATATATCACTACAATGGCGGTTTGCAATGGCAAAAGTTTGTGATAGGTGCCATGTAACAATTCACACACAATGCCCATAGACAGTGCCTAAAATCCTTGACAATACCTTTTTTTTTTTTTACAATCTAGAGCTCTGACATACATAATGATGACCCATCATGTGACTGGTGCTGACAATGGTCTCCATCTACAGCGATTACTACAGTTATAGTGCCCCTGGGTGTTCTTTTGATCTCCTCCCAGAATAAATGCAGGAACCATCCAGTCATTGCCAGTACCGGCTCGTAGGATGTAGCTACAGCAGTGGCCATGTGGGTCTACCGGCATCAAATTGAGTAAGCAGAGGTTTTGAAAAGGAGATAAAATTAAAAACTGTGCCTGCCATATAGAGTATCTAAAAGAAATAACTGATAATCACTTATGTTGACAACAGGTGCATCAGTCAGTCTAAAATTTGGGTGTGTTGACCTGATCCTACAGTGTGTTTGGGTTCCTAGACCTTTGACCATTACATTTGTTCAAGCCTGAACTTAGGTTATTTTATTAAATTAATTTTTAATGTTATTTGATTTTGCCCATGATTAGTGATGGGGGAACCTGAACTGCAAAGTTCAGGATCTCTACCGGACACCTGCCTGAAGCTGCAGTGGGCAGTCATGTTCTCTAATGAGCACACGAGCTGTGACTTCAGATTATAGCAGAGCCGAGATCGTCGTGGGACCTCGTGTGGATAACGTTTGACCTGGGTGCTTGGGGGTTAATAAATTGGAGAACGTGGGTGGTTTTTATTGCATTTTTATTTCAAATAAACAAAAACACTGAAGAAAATACTTTATTTATTTCTTTTCACTTACAGGAGTAGTAATTGGGGGGGGGTTGTCTCAGAGACCCATATCCATTACTAATCTAGATATTAGTGGCAGCTGTGAGCTGTCATTAACTCTTAATATTTCCCTGATTGCCACCGCACCAGGGCAATCGGGAAGAGGCGGGCAAAGTGCTGGAATTGTAGCATCTAATGGATCTAATGATATTTTCAGCCTGGGGGACCAATAACCATATGCCTCCCTAGCCCGAGAATACCAACCACCAGCTGTTAGTTTTATCATGGCTTGGTATCAAAATTGTGGGGACCGCACACTTTTTTAAAATGATTACATTTTTAGAAAAAAACTATACAAAAAAACCAAACAAACATAGTACGCATGCAGCTCTTCTTATTTTCAGACACCGCCAAGATAACGCACATGGCTGGGGTCTGCAGCCTGTAGCCGTATGCTTTATCATGGCTGGGTATCACAATACGGGGAGACCCTACGCCAACATTTATTTATTTTTACACCATTATAGGGACGCAGACAGTGTATGTGATTTCAAACAATTAGAGACTGCTACACAAGGTAGGGGCGCGGTGTGACTGCAACCAATCACAGACATCGGGACTGTCGGCGGGCAGGGGAAGCAGTGCATATATATGAGTGTTAAATGAGCGGATACGGAAGCAGTGCGACAGCTGTGCAGGAGACTCCAAGTATAACTGTCCTGCTTTGCAGCCCCCATAACCCTACCACCATTTTACAGCAAAATGTTCGGCTCCCCATAGACTTAAACGGGGTACAGTGTTTGGGTTGAAGTATGGTCCCAAACTGGATTTTTTTTTTTTTTTTTAAATTCCGTCCAGATCTGCTGAACATCTGTGGGTTCGCTCATCTCTACCCATGATTATTGCTTTACATGTAAATGGCTGACAAAGAAAAAAGTTTTACTAAAGGCTAATCCTGGTTACATATTAGAGGTTGAAGCAGTCAAGCAGTGGCGGTTATATTATATATAGACAGTATATTATACATATTGCTCACTAAAGCAATAAATTAAATTACCAGAACACTGCTCCTAATTAGTCAACAATCGTCGGCAATTAGTCGGCTTCTTGTATTACGAGTACGGCTGTGTGCGCACGCTGAGGATTTGGTTGCAGAAATTTCGGCACCAAATATGCATCTCCTGGCACACAAAAAAAAAAAAAAAAAAAAAGGAGAGCATTTTTTTTACTGCATTTTCTATACCTTCTGGGGTGGAAAAATGCTGACCGAACTGACATGCTGCAGATTTATTTTTGCACCAAATTTGCAATGGGAAAAAAAGAGCAACATGAACAAAACGTCAGGATTCCCATTGACTTTGCTGGCCTAAGGATTTGAATGCTGTTTTATGACAAAACTGCCCTAAAAAATGCGATAAAATGCACTGTGTGCACACAGCCTAAATGTAAATTCAGCCTCACTCTGTCATTGTAAAGCGGAAAGCGGTACCAACGTATACAAATCTCCCAACAATGGCGAATAGTGACCTTCTGCTATCTTGATAAGAACTTAAAGGGGTTTTCCCCACATAGTCCATATTAAATCAATAGATCTTAACTCCTTCAACTTCCTGAACAAATTTTTTCAATTCTGACCAGTGTCACAGTATGAAAGCTCAGGAACGCTTCAACAGATCTCAGTGATTTTGAGACTGTTCTTTCGTGGCTCTAAGAGGCCTAGATGACTGAAAATACCCAAAAGTGACGCTATTCCAAAAACTGCACCCCTCAAAGTACTCAAAATCACATTCAAGAAATTGATTAAGCCTTTAGGTGCAATGTGGAAGGGAAAAAAAAATGAAATTTTTACTTTTTCTCACAGAATTGTTGTTTTAACACCAATCCTTTATTTTACCAAGGGTAACAGGAAAAAAAAATTAAGCGTGCAATTTTTCCCGAGTACGTAGATAGCCCATACGTGGTGTAAATCTACTGTTTGGGCGCACAGCAGGGCTCGGAAGGGAAGGAGCCCTTGAAAACTAAAATAGCTGCAGTCGTTAGCAGACGTCAGGGCACGTTTGCAGAGCCTAAATAACGGAGCTCCCCCACAAGTGAGCCCATTTTGGAAACTATACCCCTCAAGGAAATATGTTTGGTGAGCACTTTGAATCTCCAGGTGATTCACAGAATTTTATAATGTTGAGCCGTGAAAATGAAAAAAAAAAAAAATACATTTAACCACAAAAATATTGTTTCAATCCAAAATCTTTAATTTTCAAAGGTAATAGGATATGAATGGACCACACAATTTGACAATTTGTTGTGCTATTTCTCCTGAGTACGCCAGTAATCCATATGTAGTCAAAAAATACTTTTGAGGCACAGTACAAAGTGAAGATTGGAAAGAGCGCCATATCGGAGTTCAGATTTAGTTGGAATTGTTTGCGGGTGCCATGTCACATTGGAAAAGCCCCTGAGGTGCCTAAACAGTGGCGTCCCCTCAAAAGTGACCCCATTTTGGGAACTAAACCCCTCAAGGAATTTTACTAGATGTTTGGTGAGCACCTTGAACCACCAGATGCTTCACAGAATATTTTAACGTTGAGCTGTTAAAATGAAAAAACACATTTTTAACCACAAAATTGTTGCTTTAACCCCAATTTTTTTTAAATTTACTAGGGTAATAGGAGATCGTGAACCCGACAATTTGTTGTACAATTTCTCCCGAGTACACCAAGAGTTCATGTGTGGTCGAAAACTACTTTTGAGGCACAGTACAAAGTAAAGAATGGAAGGAGCACCATATTTGAGTTCAGATTTAGTTGGAATGGTTTGTGGGTGCCATGTCACATTGGCAACGCCCCTGAAATGCAAGAGCACCAGAAATCCCCCACAACTGACCCTATTTTATACACTGCATCCCTCAGTGAATTCATCCAGGGGTGTAGTGAGCATATTGACACCACAGATGTGTCACAAAATGTTACACTATTGGACAATGAACAAAAAGAAATTACATTTTTACCACTATATTGTTGTTTAAAACCCAGCTTTCCAACTTTCACAAGGGAAATAGGTAAAAATGTAATGTGTTACACAATTTCTTCTGAACGTGGCAATACCCCACAAGTGACTGTACAGCACTGTTTATCAACACGACAAAGCTCGGGAGGGAGTTCTGGAGCCCAAACTTTTGTAGAATAGTTTGCAGACTCCATATGCAGTGCCCCTAAGTGCCAGTAAAGCAGACACCACTCAAATAACCACATTTTGGAAAAATACACCCCTCTTTGGATTAATCTTCAGGTGTAGTGAGCCTCTTGTATAAATACTTTATTGTACTATACACCTATTATTTAGTCTAATGGAAGTTACTCTTTAGCCTGTCTATGGTTTGTGTCGTGCACTGAAATATTGTTTTTAACTAGATCAAATCAAAGATATAGGTTTTAGACTTATGTGTAATTACTCCTGATTCTCTTTAAAATCTAAAGTTACGTGTAGTTAGCATATTTCATGTTAATATGCAAATTGGAAATTTTTGCTGTTGTAGCTGTGTGACCCAGATGTTGTCATGATGACCTTGGGTTGTCATGGCAACGATCAGGTCTCCGTGATCACATCGCTAAAGGTCCCATTCACTTGTGAGAGCGCACTCCCTCCCCCAGCCCCTAAATGCTGCTATCACTGTAGATCACAACATTTAGGGGGTTAAACATACAGGCACCATTCCTGGCTGTAAGAGCCGGGGTTTGGCTGTCATGTAAGCCAAGCTCCTCGTGGCGATTGTGGAGGCATAGCTCCGGTGTCCTGTACAATCGCCATGACGTACCTATACGTCATAGATTGGGAACCCCTTCCTAACTATGATGTATGGGTACGTCATAGGTCCTGAAGGGGTTAAAAGGATTTTCTCATGAGCAAACTTAACATTAAATTAATAAATCTTGGAATAATAATTATTTCCATAATTGGATGGGTTTAAAAAAAAAAAAAAAAAAAAAAATTAAAAAAAAAAGTTCCTGTGCGGAGATAATCTTGTATATGTGTCCCTGCGGTGTACTGTGTAATGGCCGTGTCTGACCGTACAGGGACATGGTCTGATCATAACACATCTCCGGGGCAGGGAAGGAAGGAAACAAAATTATACAGACATTACAGTACAAGATCACAGCTGATTCTTATTGTGAGGTAAAATACTTTCCAGCCTATTTTTTTTTTTAAATTTTTCTTCAACACATCCAATTGTGGAACTTATTTTTCCAAGATCTATTAATTAAAATGAACTTTTATTCACCAAAGTGACCTAATGCTAGAATTCACCATAACAGAGTACACAGATGTCATTGTACTAAAACTAATCTAATCCCCAGAAAACCTCTCACATGGGCTAAATCCACTAGATATAGACTTGTAAGATATACTGTACATTGATTTCAATGTGGAAAAGCAGCTGCTGAAAGTAACTTCGAACTGAAGAATGTGAGAACTCTATGGATGGGATTCCTAGAGAGGAGACCACAAACATTAACGACCAATCCACATCCTTAGATCCACCATGAATGGTCAATATGGGAATATCCATTTAAAATACCTTTACCATTTCAGCATGTGATCGCCTATACAGATTTATTGTTCTTTAACTTTTACCCTAACTCATCATAGCCTAAGGCGGCTTTGCACACTGCGACATCGCAGGTGCGATGTCGGTGGGGTCAAATTGAAAATGACGCACTTCCGGCATCGCATGCGACATCGTAGTGTGTAAAGTCTCGATGATACGATTAACGAGCGCAAAATCGTCGTAATCGTATCATCGGTGCAGCGTCGGCGTAATCCATGATTACGCTGCCGCGACGGTCCGATGTTGTTCCTCGCTCCTGCGGCAGCACACATCGCTGTGTGTGAAGCCGCAGGAGCGAGGAACATCTCCTACCGGCGTCACCGCGGCTTCCGTAGGATATGCGGAAGGAAGGAGGTGGGCGGGATGTTTACATCCTGCTCATCTCCACCCCTCCGCTCCGATTGGCCGCCTGCCGTGTGACGTCACAGTGACGCCGCACGACCCGCCCCCTTAACAAGGAGGCGGGTCGCCAGCCACAGGGACGTCGCACGGCAGGTGAGTGTGTGTGTGAAGCTGCCGTAGCGATAATGTTCGCTACGGCAGCTATCACCACATATCGCTGCTGCGACGGGGGCGGGGACTATCGCACTCGGCATCGCAGCATCGGCCTGCGATGTCGCAGTGTGCAAAGTGCCCCTAAGCCTTGGGGCACCAGATCACATCCGTACATGTACTCATAATAATCTGTTGGGAGAGGTTTAGGTTATGTGTCTGTTTGACCAATCAGTGGCTGTGATGTGACTTGTAGTCAACGGTTTTTCTAGTATCTCACAATATACGTTGTCTTCTATATCAAGACAGATTGAAGTCCTTAAAGGACTTTCCCAATAGTAAGTTATTAATTTACTTTTAGGCAATGGACAAATTGAAAATAATAAAACAGAGGCATAATTACTAGTGTTGAGTGGACTCGGATCAGCAAAATCCGTATCCGCACGGTTTGAGTGCCCGATCCGAGTCCGACCAGTACCTGGGATTCGGGGTGCACGATCCAGATCGCTCTCTCTCGATGTCTCTCTCGATGTCTCTCTCTCTCTCGATGTCTCGCTCTCTCGATGTCTCTCTCTCTCTCTCGATGTCTCTCTCTCTCGTCTCTCTCTCTCTCGATGTCTCTCTCTCTCTCTCGATGTCTCTCTCGATGTCTCTCTCGATGTCTCTCTCGATGTCTCGCTCTCTCTCGATGTCTCGCTCTCTCTCGATGTCTCTCTCTCTCTCGATGTCCCTCTCTCTCGATGTCTCTCTCTCTCTCTCTCTCGATGTCTCTCTCTCTCTCGATGTCTCTCTCTCTCTCGATGTCTCTCTCTCTCTCGATGTCTCTCTCTCTCTCTCTCGATGTCTCTCTCTCTCGATGTCTCTCTCTCTCTCTCGATGTCTCTCTCTCTCTCTCTCGATGTCTCTCTCTCTCTCGATGTCTCTCTCTCTCTCGATGTCTCTCTCTCTCTCGATGTCTCTCTCTCTCTCGATGTCTCTCTCTCTCGATGTCTCTCTCTCTCTCGATGTCTCTCTCTCTCTCTCTCGATGTCTCTCTCTCTCTCTCTCGATGTCTCTCTCTCTCGATGTCTCTCGCTCGATGTCTCTCGCTCGATGTCTCTCGCTCGATGTCTCTCTCTCGATGTCTCTCTCTCGATGTCTCTCTCTCTCGATGTCTCTCTCTCTCGATGTCTCTCTCTCTCGCTCGATGTCTCTCTCTCTCGCTCGATGTCTCTCTCTCTCGATGTCTCTCTCTCTCGATGTCTCTCGTCCCAGATTCCGTTCCCCATTGATTTGTATGGCCGCGGATTCCGGATCAGATCCGGACTTTGGCGGAAACCCAATCCGGATCCGCCGGTCCTGGATTATGACCGATCCGCTCAACTCTAATAATTACCTTTTAGCATCATCTCTCAGAAGATGTCTGCTGGCTCCAGAAGAAGAGCTTGCTTCATTCAGAAGTCCCAGCTCAGTCAGGTAACTAGAAGAGCACATATTCATAGAGAGAGTCAATGATGATGAGCTCTTCTAGTCACCACTTCCAGAGAAGGTCTCCTGTACTAGTTCTGCAGGGGCAATGGAAGGCAAGTATGCCCATTTTGTTATTTTTAATCAATTCATTCCTAAAAAGAAAAATAATTACTGTTTGACAACCTCTATCCGGAAAGATGGTCACATCTGTAGCTAGAACACGCTAATCAGTGAGAATCTGACTTTTGGAACATTTGACCTTAAACTATAATGACCAGGTTGCATCTTAAAGTGCTTTGGCTTCAAAATTCCCAAACTAGTTTCTGCAATGTTACAAAAAAAACCCAAAAAACCAAAAACACAAACTGGTGGGAACTTCGTGACTTCTAGAAAAACAACATTTCCATGAAATGGACAGAAGATGCAAAACACGTACATTCATAATGACCAAAGACAGAACTACAGATTCCCAACACACAACAGGATGACAAGTTCAGGGATCATCCATCAGGGATGTCAAACTCATTTTCACCAAGGGCCACATCAGCATTATGGTTGCCTTCAAAGGGTTGCATGTAACTTTAATGACTCATGCAGATCTCCACGCAGGCATGGACTGCAATGCATATACTGGCCAGGGGCTATAACATAACGCTCCCTGGGTAGAAGGACTACACAAGAGCTGTGCCTGGGTTGTAGGGCTAAGGGCACTCTCCCTGGATTGTAGGGCTAAGGGCGCTGTCCCTGGGGTGTAAATCCAACCATACACTTCACCCCAGTATTAAACACACCCCATATCCCACCATAGGCATCTGGACAGCATTATAGACCCCAAAATCCCACCACAGGTATCCTCCTCCAGCACTGTAAACCCCCACCAAATCTTACACAGACATCCTCCCAGCAACGAACACTCTCAAACTCACACCATAGGCACCTCCCAGCATTATAGACACCCAAATCGTACCATAGGCATCCTCCTAAAAATCACACACTTCTCAAAATTCCACCACAGGTGTGCCCTCAGCATTGCACATCTCCCTAAACACCCACTACAGACCTGCCCACATAATTATAGATCCCCAAAATCCCACTGCAGGCATCCCCAGCATTGTACACCATGCAAATCCCACCACAGGCATACCTACAGATTTATACAGCAAAAAAAATCCCATTACAGTCATCCTCCAGCATCGCCTCCCCCATCAAAATACCACCACAGGCATCCCCCCAGAATCACACAGCCCTTAAATCTCATCAAAGGTGCCCCCCTCCATATTGCACACACCCCAAACCCCACCACAGACATCATAGACCCTAAAATTCCCTTGCAAGTTCGTTTACATACATAAATTTGTAAAGGTTTTTTTTATAAACACTAATGATCGCTCAAGTGATAGTTCCCTTCCCCTCTGTCTATCATATAGTTTACATTACATTTCCAACAGCAAATACATCATTTAGATATGAGCAGCACGGTGGCTCCATGGCTAACACTGTTGCTTTGCAGCGCCAAAGGGGGCTTTACACGCAGAGATATCGCTGGTGAAAGTACCCGCCCCCGTCGGTTGTGCGTCACGGGCAAATCTATGCCCGTGGCGCACAATATCGTTAGGAGCCGTCAAACGGACTTACCTGCCTAGCGACGTCGCTGTGGCTGGCGAACCGCCTCTTTTCTAAGGGGGCGGGTCGTGCGGCGTCACTAAGCGGCCGCCCAATAGAAGCGGAGGGGTGGAGTTGAGCGACCGTAACATCCCGCCCACCTCCTTCCTTCCTCATTGCCGGCGACCGAAGATAAGCTGTAGTTCGTCGTTACCGAGGTGTCACATGTAGTGATGTGTGCTGCCTCGGGAACGATGAACAACCTGCATCCTCAACAATCAACGATTTTTTGAAAATAAACGACGTGTCAACGATTGACGATTTTGGTGAGTATGTTCCATCATTAACGGTCGCTCATTGGTGTCACACGCAACAATGTCGCTAACGATGCCGGATGTGCGTCACTGAATCCGTGACCCCGACGATATATATACGTCATTGTGTGTAACGGGGCCTTAAGGTCCTGGACTCAAATCCCACCAAGATGAACATCTGAAAGGACTTTGTATGTTCTTCCCGTGTTTGCGCGGTTTCCACCAGATTCTCCAGTTTCCATGCACACTCCAAAGATATATTGGTAGGGAATTTAGATTATGCAAGTTAAGGGGTATTATGATGATGCGGTCTGTAAAGTGCTGCCAAATTATTGGCGCTATATGAGTAAAAAATAAAAAAAATTACATGCTGCTAACAAAGGAGAACTTTTATATCATTACAAAATGTGATGAATGACGTTTATTGCTCGATCATATGACATCTACACTGTGATAGGGATGGCCTGGTCATATAAAGGATCGTACAGGTAACTACCTATATGTATAGTATATGTATAGCTCCTTTCAGCGTGGGGAATGACAACGACAGACGAGGTCACATCCAAAAAGTGTTTAAACACTTGAAATCATGAAGACAATCCGGACTCACATAGGCATCATACCGGTTGGGACTTACTCTGGCACCCTCTGTATTAAAAAGCACTGAGCACCCCCTAACAGAAAGAAATGTTTTTTATTGGTGGCCCCCACTTTTTGTATTAATTTAGATGCAGTCGCTAGTAATTTGAGAGCTAAAACGGTCAAGATCAGAATTTCCTTTCATTGTGGCCACTGCAGCTCACGGTGGTCACTGCTCCTGCATCCACACAATCCCCACGGTGTACATGTAGCTTTGTGCTGAGCGAATCCCTGCATAACCATAAATGATTCACAGAATTTACCAAAATGCTAAAGGGGTTTCTAGTTTTACCAGATCCACGGAGGACCCTTTTTACAAAAACAGATTGCCCGAAGCAGAAAACTCCTTTAATGAAGAGTATTAAGCCAGTAATGCAAGACACAACTGCTTCGGATAAGAAGCAGTCAATATTTTCCAACTGCGTAGATAGTGAACTTAATATTTAACTGCCGCTCATTACCGGTCAAAGGTTTACACTGTACAAGCTCGGCCTACTACTCAACGTGCTTTAGTGCAATATTTAACATATTTCACCAAGGGCGACAGATATTTTGACATTTCTCATTACAGAATGCAAATAAAAGCTGATAATATTATAAGCAGTGACACATATTTAGATTTTATAAGCAGTGACACATATCTAGATTTTTTAGTGAATTCCAAACACTAAGGTCTAAAAACAGAAGCTGTAAAGGTCTAGTTTGTAAAACAATCTTCCTTATGTATAATGCCATCCCTTCTATTGAGTGTACTCATGTATAGTGCCATCCCTTATTACATAGCCTGCTCTATTATATATAGTGCCATCCCTTATTACATAGCCTGCTCTATTATATATAGTGCTATCCCTTATTACATAGCCTGCTCTATTATATATAGTGCCATCCCTTATTACATAGCCTGCTCTATTATATATAGTGCCATCCCTTATTACATAGCCTGCTCTATTATATATAGTGCCATCCCTTATTACATAGCCTGCTCTATTATATATAGTGCCATCCCTTATTACATAGCTTGCTCTATTATATATAGTGCCATCCCTTATTACATAGCCTGCTCTATTATATATAGTGCCATCCCTTATTACATAGCCTGCTCTATTATATATAGTGCCATCCCTTATTACATAGCTTGCTCTATTATATATAGGGCTGTCCCTTATTATATAGTTTCCTTTCTTGTTTTATGTATAGCGCCATCCTTTATCATAAATAGTGATGGGCGAGTAGTAACCATTTGTGTGCAGATTATTCGTAACGAATCCAAAAGTACTATTCCGACAGTCATCACAAATAACGAACCTAATATAAGTCAATGGGGAACCCAAGCATATTCTTGTTGTGACAAACACTGGAATAGTACTTCGTATCCGGTAAGCATTATCCGAACACGACTAGTTACTATTCGCCCACCACAAGATGTCCAGTTTTAATTATTTATAACGTTGTCCCATATTATATAGCTTCCTCCCTTATTATGTATAGTGCAGTCCCTAATTGCATAGTAACCTTTTTTTCTATGTTTAATGCTGTTCCTTATTACATAGCATCCTCTATTATGTACTGTCCTCTCTAGTCATGTATAGTGCGGTCCTTTATGTATAGCATTCACCCTTTATTGTTTAGGGTCATCCCTTGTGATGTATAGCACTGTCCCTTATTACATAGAATCCGCTCTATTATTATTATTTATATATATATATTATATATATATATTATATATATATATATATATATATATATATATATATATATATATATATATATATATATATATATATATATATATATATATATATATATACACACACACACACACACACACACACACACACACACACACACACACACACACACACACACACACAGAAACAGACACACAATACAGACCAAAAGTTTGGACGCACCTTCTCATCTCTAGAACTGTGAAGAGGAGACTTTGTGCAGCAGGCCTTCATGGTAAAATAGCTGCTAGGAAACCACTGCTAAGGACAGGCAACAAGCAGAAGAGACTTGTTTGGGCTAAAGAACACAAGGAATGGACATTAGACCAGTGGAAATCTGTGCTTTGGTCTGATGAGTCCAAATTTGAGATCTTTGGATCCAACCACCGTGTCTTTGTAGAAAAGGTGAATGGATGGACTCTACATGCCTGGTTCCCACCGTGAAGCATGGAGGAGGAGGTGTGATGGTGTGGGGGTGCTTTGCTGGTGACACTGTTGGGGATTTATTCAAAATTGAAGGAATACAGAACCAGCATGGCTACCACAGCATCTTGCAGCGGCGTGCTATTCCATCCGGTTTGCGTTTAGTTGGACCATCATTTATTTTTCAACAGGACAATGACCCCAAACACACCTCCAGGCTATGTAAGGGCTGGTTGACTAAGAAGGAGAGTGATGGGGTGCTACGCCAGATGA